>NC_026000.2:93567558-93867558 GCF_000442705.2 Elaeis guineensis
GTTGTATTGGTAGATTTAAGGCATGTGTATGATTTATGTCCTATTCTACCACATTTGAAACAAGTAATATTTGTAGACTTGTTACCTGTATGATTTACATAATATCCTTCAGAAACTTTTGTTTCTTCAGAGGTTTATAGCCAAGTCCAGCCTTATCATATATAGCTTTCTGATTTCAAGGATCATATTTAGTTTGTTTGAACTTAAGGTGAACTTATCTACTATAGATTTCAGCTTGTTCATTTCATCCTTTAAGTTTTGATTTTCTTGAATCAAGGTGAATTTTTCAATTGAAAGATTTTCAGCTTGTTTCACTAAGGACTGATTTTCCAATTTCAGCTCTTTGTTTTTCTTCCCTAGTTTCTTTAATTCATCAATTGAATCATAGAATGCTTCATGCAATTCTTCAAAAGTAAATTCACTAGTGGATTCAGAAGTTACCTCATTTTCATGTGCCATCAGGCACAGATTGGCTTGTTCTGTTGAGGTTTTCTCGTCGGAGCTTGAGTCATCACTCGCACTCCAGGTCGCCATCATTGCCTTCTTTTTGAACTTCTTTGGACCTTTCTTCAATTGTGGACATTCGGATCTGAAATGTCCTGGCTTCTTGCACTCGTAGCATATAGGGGGTTGATCTTTCTCTTTTCTTTGCTTTGTTTCCCTTTTGTGAATTTCTTTCTCATCCCCTGTTTCTTTTTCTTAGAAACTTCTTAAATTTCGGGTGATGAGAGCCATCTCTTCATCCTGATCTTCATCTTCAGAGTCATCCGTTTCATAATCAGGCGAAGTTGTGGATTTGAGGGCAATGGTTCTTTTCTTTTGACTTCATCCTCTTGATGTTGCTTCATGCTAAGTTCATGAGTCATCAAGGATCCAAGAAGCTCTTCTAGAGGTAGAGTGTTCAAGTCCTTTGCTTCTTGGATGGCAGTCACCTTGGCTTCCCAAGTTCTTGGCAGTGACCTGAGAATCTTTCTTACAAGTTCACTGTTAGTATAAGATTTGCCAAGACTCTTTAAACCATTGATTATATCAGTAAAACGAGTAAACATAGCAGTTATGGACTCATCATGCTCTATTTTGAACAATTCATATTTATGTACAAGCATGTTTATTTTAGACTCTTTTACTTGATTTGTTCTCTCATGGGTGACTTCTAACCTATTCCATATTTCTTTAGCAGATGCACAAGTAGAAATGCGATTAAATTCACTTGCATCTAGTGCACAATAAAGAACATTCATGGCTTTGGTATTTAATTGTGCCAATTTCTTGTCAACCTCATCCCATTCTTTCTCGGGTTTGGTTGACTCCTCACCATCTATAATCTTGGTGGGTGTGTGAGGACCATTCACTATGATACTCCACATATCATAGTCGAGTGCTTGTATGAAAATCTTCATCCGAGCTTTCCAATAGGTGTAATTAGACCCATTGAAAAGTGGAGGTCGGTTTGTTGATTGCCCCTCGGCTAGAGAAGTACCAACATGGGTTGTCATAGATCTTTGGCTCTTGATTATTAGATCAAAGAAGGGCTAGAGCACCGGCTCTGATACCACTTGTTGCCCAGCTATGCAACCAAGAGGGGGGGGTGAATTGGGTTTCTAAAAATTTTAAGCCCAACAGATTACTTATGAAGATCAAAACAAAGACTTTAATTCAATATTAATTCCCTAAGGCAGGAATGCAAGAATATAATAAAGAAATAAAGTGAAGAGATAAAGCACACCACAAACACAAGGATTTATAGTGGTTCGGTGCTAACCTTGCACCTACATCCACTCCCCAAGATCCTACTTGGGAATTTCAATCCACTATCCTTTGTATTCAACCTGAATACAAAACGTCGAAACTCTGACACTAGCTATCCCAAGCTAGAACACTTGTTTCTCGAGTACAAGTAAACTCAAAACACTCCGATTTCAGGTTCGGATCAACCTTTCCTTGTTTTGGAAATCCTCCAAAAACAAGAACAAAAACTCACAAAGAGTTAGAAAATTTAGAGCACAAATTAATACAATAACAGCTCCTTTAAATGAGCGAATATAACAATAAAAGCTTTACTCAAATGAAGAACCCTTTTTCGGATTTTTCAAAGTGGATGAACGCTTGAATGCTTGAGAAGAGGTTGATTGTTGATTGAAGATCTCTTGAAAGCTTTGAACGATCTCTAGATCAAGGTTGAAACAATAAGCTTGAAAATTCTCTCCTTGAAAGATCTTGCTTTTCTCTTTCACAATCTCTCTGGTATATTGTGGATCCTCTCTCTTTTTCTTTTTGGATTTTTCGTTGATCTCAGGCTTTTTCTTGCAAATTTTGGATCCTTTCTTCTATTCTTCTCTCTCTTTCTCTACTCCTCTTCTCTTTTGATTTCACGTTTGATCCGCTATTTAATCTGCAATTTCTTTCACCATTTAAAGCATTTTGTAGCATTAGAAGCAAGAGAAAACAATTTAGGTAGATAAAGAGCCGTTAGAGGATTTTTAGGAAGTATAAATGGCAATTAAAACGGGCAAAAAAATAGCCGTTGCTGACATTTCCCGTCGTAGGGGTCGACTCATGAGTCGACTCATGCTTCAGGGGTCGACTCATGAGTCGACCTCTGTTGCAAAAACCAGAGAATGCTTTTCTGGAAATTCTTGGCTCAAATTAGCAGGGGTCGACTCATGAGTCGACTCATGCCTTGTGGGTCGACTCATGAGTCGACTCACAGGTCGTGCCAAGTCAAAATCCAGCGTGCCATGGGAATTTTTGCGTGCCAATCAGCTCACAGTGCCATGAGTTGACTCATGAGTCGACTCATGCACTTCTAACCTTCATAACTTCAAGAATATAAATCCAAACACAATGAAATTTTCATCAATAGATTTCAAATCATTTGTTCTACCAAATGGTACTATCAAATCAGGATTTTAGTGAAATTATGATTTTGCCCTTGAAGAGCATAAGGACTTTTTCATTTTAAAATTATTTGTATCCCTTCAATCTGCTTTGTAATCATCAAAATCAATCTAGGAGCAACACATAGTCTTTAAACTGATTTGCGACCAAACGATATGCTATTATTAGAATGATAGTGATATCAAGTGTAGATTGTTGTGTGCCATATGTATTGGTTGTCCTTATAACCAAATAGTATAGAGATACTAGTATGGTATGCAAGTGAGATATAGGAGTACATCTCATTGAACGTGACCAACTACGGAGCACTCTGCTGTCAAGGATAGCTCGCGAAGGGTATGGGTATAAGTATCCCACAAATCTGAGATAACCATAATGACTTGCAAGTAACTTACTATGCTTTGATGCTGGACTAATTGAGTTTTAAATTTAGTAATGAAAGATTTTTAGGTGCAATCAAGTACTTGTCAAGTCGGTGCGTGAGTCAAAATAAAATTGATTCCTTCGAATTAGTGAGAGTTATTGTATAAATATATTTTAATTTAGCAAAACCTGGGTCCGAATAATCTATGTGATAAATTTTAAAGATTGAAATATAATATGGATGACTTATCTAGGATTGACAGTTAAATTTTAGAACTTTTTGAGCATTAGGATCAAAGGGATGAATTATATGGTAACCATACGCTAATAGGTTCTTGAATGTTGCTTTACCATCATTCGACTCATCCGAACGTCTTGTCTCATTGTTAGATGGTTACATCGATTGATTCAAAAATTTATTTCTATACTACTGACTTAGGTTCGAACCTATGAGGTCACACTCAAAAGAAGTTTCTGACTGACCATGTGGTTGATCAACGATTGAGAATCGTTCAAGGGCTTAATCATCAATTCGATTGATGGTTAACCTTATGCAAAAATTGTAATAAATTTATTCACCAAGTATTAATAAATTAATAAAAAATTAATTAATAATTAAATTACTAATTAGCTCAATTTAATTGAGTAAAGAGGATTAAATAAAATCTAATTGAATTAGATTTAATAAAGTTTGACCCAATTAGGTTATGAGATGATCTAATCTCTAAGGAAGAATTATCTTTGATTTGATCGGAACTTTAGTTCAATCAATTCTTAATTTGATTAAAATTTGATTAAAAATTTATAAAGCTAATTAGATTGAGTTTTTATCTATTTATTTGGGTTTGACCAGATGTGATTTGGTTAGGAGTCAAATAAGGAACATAGAGTCCATAGAAGATTGGACTCTTCTCCCATGCGCCACCAAGATTGGACGCCACTTTTCTCCATGCACAAATGAGTTTTTGTGTGATATTTCTTCACACAAAGAAGTCTTCTACCCTCCCTTTCTCACATCCAAGAATGGATAAACATCTATTTTTTATTGAAGGTTCAAATGTGATTTGAATTTGTAACCATTATAGATGATGTTTGATATTATCTACAAGTCCACCCACCACACCCTTTATCCTCTTGATTTTGTGTGACAAATAAAGTGATATGGGGTGTGTGAAATTAGAAAGAAATCATTTTAACATAGAAAATTATTAGTTGGGGTGTGTAACATTTATTTTGGCATGGACTTGTGAAAGAAGTGGCGACATCTTTTGGAAGAGTCCAAGATCTCTAGGACTCTTCACCCCACCTACTCACATGTTGAAATAAAAGGGTTTTATTTTTACTTTTATGCATGTAAGAGATCAGAGAAATAGTTCTCCATGGTAAATGGGTTTGGGCATGGTTCTTGATGTGAGAAAAAGAGAGGAGAGTCCTCTCTCTTGGGGTATGCGCACAACTTAGTTTCTAGGATTTTTGTCCTAAGAGTTTAGGAATAGAGAAAAAATAAAAAAAAATTATTTTCTTCTCCATCTTTTTTTTACCTCTTCATCTTTTTTAGAAGTCCATCTTTAATCTCTGAAAAGGTTTTAGAGATTTGAAGAAAAGATCCAGATCAACAAAGAAGAAGGTCATCGCATAAGCTAGCATTCCTGTGGAGACCAATCAGATCGGAGCTTTGAGTGAAATTTTTATAGAGATCGGATGCATGTGCGGCTATGAGCAATCATAAGGATCATCCTTATCATATCTCTCAATAGTAGCAATCATCGATCTATACTTAAGTATTGCATTCTGAACTCCAATAGATGTAGATTTGATCTACTGCTTATATCAATGCATACAGATTTTATCATGTGATTATTTTAGATTTTATATGCAATATATCATGTCATAGATTTTAGAGTTGGTTAATTTAATAATTAGATCATATATATGTTAAATTAATATGATTAGTCTAGTTATCTTCTGCTGTAATTTATTCAAAAAAATTTTGAAATACATGCATAAAATCACCTATATTTTTTAACAGTAGTATCAGAGCCTATGTTTATTATGACATGTTATGTGTGCTTATTAAATCTAAAATTTAATTTATTTAAATTTGATATGTGATATTTTAGATCTGAATTTAATTAATGCTTGATCATACAAACTGAAATAAGATTATCCTACTGTACGATTTACCCCTTATAGTGAACAGGTTGTCCTAGTTGTGCTGATCTTTGATAAAATCTGATTTTATATATTGTATGTGATGTTTATGATCTGATTTAGATATGATTTAAGATTATAATCAGATCTGATGTAATTTAGATTAGATCTAAATTTAAGCATATATGATATGTGATTAGATTAGATGATCTGATTAGTAGGTACTTGGATTGAGTTGATCACCAGACTGTCCGGTCATAGGAGCAAGAAGGGTTTAAAAATCCTCTCTTTCCATTCGATAGGATATTCTTATGGTGTGTGAGGGTACCATGTGATTAAATCTCATGAAAAAAAATATAAAAAGAAGAACTTATTTTTCTGCAGAGCCCTAGATCTTGAAACCTTAGGTTTGTTATATGTGATACAAAGTTGTACAAAAAATAAAACATCTAATCTATATGATTAAAATTATTTTAATCATAAAAAAAATTGAATCAAAAAAAAATTTATATATGATCTAAAAGAATATTTATGATTGATTTTATTTTAAGATTATGCAAGATTTTTAGATTCGAAACTTCTTGAATCATGCTAGCACAATTACTGAGCTGATCCAATTTTAAACTGAGTTGTTCCAATCTCCTTGTGTAGCCATCTCAATATTGATTGAGTTGATCCAGTTTGAGAATAAAAAATCTTTACATAATATTTATTATAAATTAGTTACAAAATAAAAAATTAAAATTATTTCAAGCCTAAACCTAAACCCATATTAATGCTGAAATGTAATTAAGAATTAAGTGTAGAATCGATTAGATCTAGAATTATGATTTAAGATCTAATGACATTGCATAAAACATGGGGCATGGGTTAGCTCAAATCAGATCCTCTTAATTGGGTTAGACCTAAGATTAGAATCAAAAAGTTAATTAATTAAGTAGAAAAATTGATTAAATCTAACCAAATATAGAATTAGATTAAATCAAAATTTTTCTAGAACTAATACAATAGTTGTAAATGATCAAGTCCATATCTTTGATTAGACCAAATGGACCTTGATTGTGGCTCAGTGGTTGAACCTGAATCATTAGGTTGGTTAAATAAAAATTATTTAATCAATTGGTGTCTAAGATAAGTTTGGCATTTCGATCAATGATTTGGCATTTCGAGCGGCTTATCGACCATTTTGATGGTGTCTAAGACAAGCTTAGCAAATCCTCCCATCGATCTCACTTATTTGGCCAATTTGATAAATTAAGTTTTGATTAAATTGGCAAGTGATTCGAGTTAACCCATGCCATTAAGGTTGATCAGTGTGACTGATTTAGGTGCCATTTCAACCAGCATGATCCTAATCCAATTCAATGACTTAGTGAAGTCAGTGAGAGGATTGTCGTTTATTGGTTGATCTCTTTTTATCTCTTCTCTAAACTAATTCTTAAATCCTCTAAATTATTAGATCCCTAAAATGAGCTGGTTATGGTGATAACTAGATCATAGCTTTCCATTAAGATGAATGGTAATGGGTCCATTATTTCTGATTGACATTATAGGCACCATCTATCTAGTATTCTCTCTGAATGATGGAATTATCATTCATCATATGATGACTTTATTGTACTATCTGATGAATGGTAGGGTTGATCGAGCCATCCTCGGACCTGATCATTCTTTAGCTAGAATCATTGAGTAGGTTCATGTTAATGGTTTGACCTAACCAAAATTTTTAGTGGAGTTCCATCGCCTATTGAAATGAAATCTGAGACTAAATTAATTACTAAAATTATTTTAAAAAAATAACTGGTTAAGAACCTATCCATAGGTGTATATGGGTTGATCGAGCCATCCTCAGGCCTATACGCAGTCTATGTGGATTCTAGTACCTGCTAAGAAATTAAGATAATTTTTCAGATTGGAGATAGAGGCTATCAATTCGACTAAAACAGTGGGAGAACCTTTACACTAAAGTTCAAGTCTTTAAGCTTAATCAATTCATAAACATGGAGATCTTGTGTTTTTCTTTCAGTTATGGCTATATATCCGTTACTCCATTCACTATTTGATAGTGACTTATTTATAGAACTCAACTTCGATAGATAGTATCAAAAGTTACAAAAAGTTCTAAAGCACGAATGGATCCTATATATGATTATGAATCCAGCACCTGATGTTTCCACATCCAACACACATGATGTGATCTAAGGCACTTATCAAAAGTGACCAAATGATCATATCACCGTGTGGTATTTTTGAGAGCAGCGAAGAACATAAATTTAATTGCAAATTTGATGATGCTCAGTGGGAGGAAATCTTTCAAATGTTGAAGGAGTTCTTTTTCACCTCTAAAGATATGTCTTCAGTGGAGCAACAATCTTTTGAGAAAGAAAAAGAAGGAGCAAAAGAGTCGTGCTTGGACTGATGAGCCAGAACTGATAAAGAGTCTGAGGTTAACCTAGTCTAACAGAGTCCCTTGATCTGAACAAGCAAAGAAAAAAAAATCAGCAAAGGATTGCTGGACAAGGTACTTATATGATAATACCTTGTGATTTCTCTATCTGTGACACTACTACCTGAGTATTGTATATCAAAAGTGTTGAGTTTCGGTGACATAGTGGAATGTAAATTTTAAAAATTTTATATGTATTCAATAATTAAAAATAAAGTCTAATATTTAAACTAGACTCTCGGAATACAAAACCCTAGGAACTCCTTGATCACTACAATCAAATAAAATAAACATGTAAAACAAGAAGAAATTAGAAGCCATATACCATTATGAAGACCATGAATTGATAATTTTGAGATCTCCATAAGACTCAAAAGTAGAAGCCCTCCAACGGTGATCCACACAGGACTGATCAGGGCCCTTCCGAATTCGATATGGTGCTACAGCCTTCTTTGCAAGTTTGCTGTAGATCATCCTTCGCAAGAATGGGTTGCACCATTACTTGTATCCCTTTGAGACCTCTACTAGGACCATACTAGAAACTTTTCCTCAAATGATCTCACCACACAAAAGTCAGATTTAATGTTCAACACATGAACAACTTGATTTTAGGACAAGCATCTCATGCTTTTCTTTTTCTTCCTCTCTTCCCTTCTATTTTTCTCTCCCTTTTTCATGTCTTTTTTTTCAAACTTTTTCCATCATTTTTTTTCATTTCCATGCCTACTCTCAGCCAAAATTGGCACATGGAACCAGGTGTAGCACCCTCTATTTATAGGAAAGAAAGGGCGACACCATGGAATGCCAACTCTTGGCATCCCACATTCATTACATGGTAAAAATAAATTTTAGCATGTAATCCAAATGAATATGGTGTGGAATAAGAGGTGGTTTACTAGCAAAAGGACTCTTTCTCTGCTTGGAAAAATTAATACGCCATCATATGGCATGTGGAGTTAAGGAAATGGATGAAAATTAAGAGTCCATGACATTAAGGACTCTTCCATATTCAACGCATATATGAAAGGGTATCCCAATTTATTTTGGCATGTAAGTTCCTTCCAAGAGAAGGACTCCTTCTCATTTGTGCCCACAATCCCAAAATCCATCATATGACATGAGGATTAAAAGGGACGCATGGAACTTGGAAAGAAATTTAAGAGAAGTAAAGGAGGACTCCTCTTCTCCAATGCCAAAAGTAAATGGGCGTAACTTAATTTTGTGTGTGTGGTGTTGGTGTGGAGGAGTTTAATTTCACATGAAACTCTTCCATAAAAATTAGATAAGCCACCTATTTAAATATAGGTTCAAACCCAACCACATTAGATCAAGGCAACAAGTCAAGGGTTAGCACAAATACCTTTGCACTGAACCCAATTGGAAACTTGGGTTAATTCATTTGCTAGCAATTTAATTAACCCATTGGATTTATAATAAATCTAAATAAATTTGACTAAGATCAAATCTCTATTGTGTGTGACTCATTGGATTCCAAATCTAACCAGCAGTGGATCCAGACTCATGACATAACCCTAATCCGATTAGATTAGGTCAGCTCAAGAGCCCCAATCAACTAGGACTCTTCCTAATTGATTCTCGAATTAAACTCTTTTAATTTTGAAGAGTCCACAAGCTAAGATTGATATTTAGCAACATGTCATAACTATCTGAAAGATTTAGAATTTAATGAAAATACCAAAATTATCCTTCCATGGTGAGTTACTATGTAATTCAATTCTTCGATCACATAACATTTCAGAAAGGCCATGGATATAGAATCATGTCAAGCCCAAATACCTATCCATATGTATCTTGATATGATAATGATGACTCGATTGATGAACCAGTAGAAACTATTTCTACTATTCATCCCTGCTCTAACCAGAGACTCTCAGAATCATCATCCTATAAGATCACATAGGATGTTCTCTCCTCCTATAAAGAGTGACCAATTTCTTATTGACCACTTCCAACCTCCATCCATACTTCACCATACCTAGAATATCCCACACACATCTCAAAGTGGTATGCTAGGGAATAAACCAAAGTAAGGATCCTTATATACAAGGTATCATGGTGATCTCAGGTCAAAAGATCACATGCACCACTCCCACTGGAGAACAATTTGTTGACATGCTGTAAGGCTCCATCAAATATTCTTCCTGTAGATCAGTTCAGTGAACTCATTCTCTAATGAGCACCTACGTTCTAATATTAGTGTCACAATACCAGTGATTGTGAGATCAATCATCCTCTCCATCGAGCATACATAGGATGTACCAGTCTTATCGGTATCATCGATCTCTAACTTGATGATCCAACAACTGAAAATATTTTAGATTGGGACTATCAAGATTTTAGGTCTCACTAGTGTGATCTCATCATGGTCTTAAAATCGTTGGCCTAATCTATAAAGTTTATCATAATCATAAAAATATGATGTAGCAAATGATAAAACACAATACCTCATAAATAAAGATAACTAATGTCATGCAAATGAGTAAGAAAAAAAATACAGAAAAATCTCTTCACATCACCCATGTGATTGGCTTGTAGGGTACTATTCTTTTAATCTCTCACTTACACTAAACCCAATCGCCCCTACACCTGATGCCTATGCAATCAGGGGGATGAATACATTGCTACTGTGTTAAGGCTTAGTGAACTAATCCATTATACTGTTCTTTATATGAACTCATCTTATGATCAAATCATAAATGAAGTGAAAGTATCTTAGAATGTGCATGGGTACCTAGTGAGACCACACCCAACTCAATGATGAACCCTTTTGATAAGTGATATATTTTTATATTTATTAAAGGTATTTTTGATAATTTATGGTGCTAATATATTTTTAAAAATCTAAGTTCATTAATAAATTAGATTTTCTTACAAAAATAAATAATTTTAAAAAAATATAAAATTAGAACATATTTATAAAAAAGATATTAATTTAATTAAGTAATTTAAGTACAAAAATGATAAAAAAATTTTAAAAAATTTAATGCATATTTTTTCTTTTTTTTTTAGATAAAAATAAAAGCAAAAATGGAGACAAAATATCTTAAAAAAATCTAAAAATAACCTCCGATGCATGGTGGACCGGCCACTCGATCCACAAAGCCAGGGTGCGATCCATAGGAATAGTTTTGCGGTCCACAGATACGGTTCACAGTGAGAGAAAGATTCTGGGTGCAATCCAATGGCTGCCATCCATCCTGACCCATATCCAATGGTCTACATTTGCTGTCAGTTTATAAGAGGAGATTTTGTATGATCCAATGGCCTAAAAGCAATCCATCACACGATCGGACGACTGAGGATGCTCTCGACTATGTTAAAAAGATATATGGCATGATCGGATGGCCCAGAACCAATTCAAACTCAGATCGGATAGCTACAGTTTGATCCGACTTTGATGAGCATTAAAACATTGATTTTTGATCAAATCTTGGTGGTCCAAGCCTGATCTGACGGCCAAAAAAAAATTTAAGAATTTTTATATGATTTTTAAAGATTTTAAGACTCTTTTTTCTATCAAAAAATTATGAAAACTTCATCTATAAATAGGAGGTCCAGGAATAAGCTTTGGGAGTAGAAAAAATCAGAGAAAAAGCAAGAAAAAAATAGAGAAAAAAATCAAGGAGCTTTAGGGATCAAATATTGGGAGATTATGGAGTAAGAGAGCTTGATGCGTGGCTAAATCTCTTCAAATCCAGGAATACGATGAAGCCTGTAAATAAGTTTTATTTTTTTCTTGTATTTAATTTCTATGCAATAAAATTATGCTTTTATTTTATATCTTTTTATTTTCTTTTGAGGTATTGATTCAGCCTACACGACCTATATCCTCTATTGACGTGCCATGATCTCTGGATACAGTACGTACTTTAGAGAGATAGATCATAGTATATGAGATTAAATCTTAAATTTTATAATTAAATTTAGATAGTTTATACTCCAACAGGACAAACTGTGATCTACTGATACAGTCCGTACCTCTTAGAGATAAGCTATGCTAATATCTTAATCATGAGAATTAATATTGCAACATAAAAAAATATAAAAAATAAATCTAATTTGTATGGTGGATTCAAAACTTTTAGGTTATTTCTTTAAATTATTTTCTTTCATAAATTAATTTATATTTTTAATTTAACTTTTAATATTTTATTTCTTTTTAATCCTTCTACAATCAATTCTCTTTTATTTTTTCTTAAAAAAAAAGAGATAATCGTCCTAGATCCCCATGAAAATGATCCCTACTCACCCTATCTATATAGTTTGAGTTGGTTTTTATTCTTGACCACCTACGACAGTGATCAAATTTTGGCACTATTGTCGGAGATCTAGGCATAATTAGTTTTTTTTTAAAAAAAATTTAATTTCTTTCTAACTTACTTAGTTCCTTAGTCAAACTTACTTTTTTTAAAAAAAAAATCTCTATATTGACACCTCATAATCTACTTAAGAAATTAGATACTTAATCACAAAATCTAAAAAATAAAATAAATCAATTTACTCTTAACTAACTATCAAATCTGGTCACCTTTTCTTTTTGCATTGCATAATTTCATAAAATATCTTAAGGGCATAAAACCTAAACAAGATAAGGTGAAAATTTCATCACCATTTCTTGGCCCACAAACCACCACCCTGCATATTGCATTGACCTAAATTTTAACTTAAAATCAATTAGACATTGGCCCCTAAGGATTTTCGAGCTCAATAGGATAAGGGATCCTAAGAGTAAGATCGGGTTAGGGTTAGTTAGTTTGACTGGTGTTTAGAAAAGTAGTTCAGAGACTATGTCCTGAAGGAAGGTGATTATTTAATTGGTTCCGTTAGCTTACCTGACCAACTCAGTTGGTGTCTAAGAAAAGCAACGGGGGGACCCCCACTAATCTTATACTTACCTGACTAGTTGAGTGGCTAGTTTTTTATCTGGAGTGCTCAAAGATGACCTTGGTAGTTAGGAGCTATCTAGATCTAGGGTTATCCTTAGCTAGGATTGATTGCATAATGTGATTACTAACCTACAAACTTTAACCCTAATTAAAACACTCTTCTCTAACGTCTCTAGATTTAGGACTCCTTAGGACTCTCATCTCTAGAACTCTTCTTCTTCTCCTCTTTTTCTCTCATATATTAAAATTAAAAAAAATTAAAAAATTAAAAAAATTAAAAAAAAATTCTACTGGGACAAAACAAAAATCATCAGACATAATCTAAAACCTACAAGCCTATAAGGTTACTGAGGAAGAAATAGATTCCAATAGACAACCTAGAACTCTACTGGACCTGCATTATTCGATTAGCTCTGTCCAACCATCTAGAATTAGATCTTCAACTAATAATTTTATAATTGATTATCAAATGATTAACATGCATTCTACATTCACTGAAATTAAAAATATATACATTTATTCAAAGGAGTTTGAAGATACTAGAGTTGCAACTTTAACCAATAGAATTAAAGCCTTAGAATTCAAAAGATATATCCAATTTAATCATGTGCTAGCACCCATGTGCATTGGATGTGATGCACCAGATCATGTTGTGGAGGAGTATCCTTATTTGATGAACCCAACCCAAACTGAGCTCATATAAGAGAGTGCATTCAATGAAAGCTACATAAATGAACCTTATGCACCAATCTATAACCCAGGGTCCAAAAGTCATCCTAATTTTATATGGTCACAAGATGCAACATTAGGAGCCCATAATTTTTATCAACCCTATTTATGGCCTAACCAAACACTGAATGATCAACCAGGTTTAGATCCTGAGGAAGGAGTCCATACATTAGAAAAGAGTCTAGATATCTTAGTGCAATCAACCTCAAACATTAAAAATACCATCAATAATTTCATCCAAACTACTCACCAATTAATTAAACAATTGGGCCAATCAACTATAGCAGTTAGTAAACTAGAAGAGGATAAATTATCAAGCCAACTAGAGGATGACTCTAAAGCTCAGAATGGTCTAGAACATAAAGACCAGTTCAATTAGTTGAGAACATTCAGGTCTGAGGAACTGGAGGAGATATCCGAAGTTGATAATAATGAAGTATCCACACCTACTGACCATTACACTCAGCTAAATCTAAAATTAGTTGTTGAATCCCTCATGACACTGATTGAACCTTTGCTTAAAAAGAAAGAGACAACAATAGGAGATCCAAAAATACTTCCTCAGCACATCGAGTATATAGTCCTAGATCTCTTAAAATTCTGGCTAGCACTTAAATTACATCTAAATCTAATTATAAAGGAAGAATTATTAGTTATTAGAAGAATGAGTCATATAATGGTCTCAAGTAGAAAATACCTTGAGGAAGAACCTGAATCACGTAGAGAATTATAGACTAATGTTAAGATTCGGGTAGGAATAGGATAGACACTCTTTTAGCATCTGGCTGAAGATGATAAATTTAGCACTTTTTGGGAGGCAACCTAAATTTTTTTATTTTGTTTTAACTAATCATCATTTTTTTTAGGAATAAAGGATTGCTCTGTATAGAAAAGCCTATCAATAATCTGATTTGACTAAAGACTTAAAACTTAGTGCTTTGTGGTAGACAACCTTGTTTCAGTTTTTGCTTTTACTTTCTTTTGCATTATGTTTAGGTTAATCAAGGCTTGCTTCGTATCTTTTGTAGAGATTTGAAGGAAATATTGGCTAAGATGGAGGAAGCACTAATTTTGAAAAAAATCTTCTAGATTTGGTGACATCTCTCCTTTTTCTTTCTCCTTTTATGCACCCTTTATTTTTTTTACTCCATTGAGAATAATGTCGATTAAGTTGGGGGGAGAATAAATTTTTTTTTTAAAGTCTTCAAGTAAGTTAGTATTTAGAATTTAAGCACCTAATTACATTTAAAAATTGAGTTAAACTAAGTATTTTTAAAAGAAAATTGATGTACAGACCAAAAAATTTGTGAGATATCGAGAGATCAAGTATTAAGAAAACTCAATAAAGAGTTAAGTTTAGAACTTAAATAATTTTTTTTAAGCATTTCTAAATTTTTTACCAATATCAAAGAAAAGTTAATCTTTTATGAGCTTGTGTAGGGTAACTATACATTTCTTCATATATTTAATATATAAAAAAAAATTTAAATACTTCATACTGAGTAATCAGATCTCTTTGCCTAAGCAAGCATTGAGTTTCACGTCAAAAAGTATGAAGGGCAAAGAAGCTTTGTTGTAAAGCTAGTTTTAACTCGTAGCCTGCTTGATTCGAGCAAGTAGGTCCGAGGGGTATTCTATACCTAATGCCCTAAAGCCATCTGGTTTGGGAGTCATTGGCTGAAAACTTGCTACATGGGTCAAACAGAAAGCTTAAGGGATTAAGATACTCAATAGCAGTACAACATTAAAAAAAAATTAATAAATAAGGGACGGAAGTAACAATATACTTGTCGATATGAAAATTAATGATTTAGAGATAAAGATAGGAATAATTTAGAAAAGTTCCAAAAAGATTTAGTGTTCTTAATTTAACTCTTATATTGATTAGTATTAATACTCCAATGACATACCTCACTCGTACTCTACTGAACATCAGTGGCCCTTTGAAAATTATTTGATGAAATTCAAAACTTTAAGGTACTTAATTCTAAATTCTTTCTTTACTCGAAGACGAGCAAAGTTTAAGTTGAAGGGTGTGATAAGTAGTATATTTTTATATTTATTAAAAATATTTTTGATAATTTATGATGCTAACATCTTCTTAAAAACCTAATTTCATGCATAAATTAATTTTTTTATAATAATAAATAATTTTAGAAAATATATAAAATTAGAATAAATTTATGAAAAAAGAGATGTTAAATTAATTAAGCAATTTAAGTACCA
This sequence comes from Elaeis guineensis, assembly GCF_000442705.2. Lineage (NCBI taxonomy): Eukaryota > Viridiplantae > Streptophyta > Magnoliopsida > Arecales > Arecaceae > Elaeis > Elaeis guineensis. The sequence continues at coordinate 93,583,279 of NC_026000.2, forward strand.
AAATGAAGAAATTTTTTTTAAAAATTTAATACATATTTTTTTCAATTTTTTAGATAAAAATTAGAGTAAAAATAGAGCCAAAATACTTTAAAAAAATCTAAAAATAGCCTCCGATGCACGATGGACCGACCGCTCGATCCACAGACCCAGGACACGATCCATAAGAATAGTTTCACGATCCACAGATGTGGCTCACAGCGATAGAAGGATTCTGGATGTAATCCAACGGCTGCCATCCATCCCGACCCAGATCCGATGGTCCACGTTTGCTGTCGATTTATAAGAGGAGGTTTTGCACGATCTGACGATCTAGAAGCGATCCATCACACGATCGGAGAGAATGCTCCCGACTGTGTTAAGGAGATATATGGTGCGATCCGATAGTCCAAAACTAATTCAAACCCAGATCGGATGGCTACAGTTTGATCCGACTTTGATAAGGATTAAAACATTGATTTTTGATCAAATCTGGGAGGTCCAAGCCTGATCCGATGGCCAAAAAATTTTTTAAGGATTTTTATATGATTTCTATGGATTTTAGGACTCTTTTTCCTATCAAAAAATTATAAAAAAATTATCTATAAATAGGAGATCTGGGAATAAGCTTTGGGAGCAAAAAAAATTAGAGAAAAAGCAAGAATAGAGAAAAAAATCAAGAAGCTTTAGGGATCAAATATTGGGAGATTATGGAGGAAAAGAGCTTGATGCATGGCTAAATCCCTTCAAATCCAGGAAAACGATGAAGCCTGTAAATAGGTTTTATTTTTTTTCTTGTATTTAATTTTTATCTAATAAAATTGTACTTTTATTTCATATCCTTTTATTTCTTTTTTAGGTATTGATCCAGCCTACATGACCTATACCCTCTCTTGACGTGCCGTGATCCCTGGATACGATATGTGCTTTGGAGAGATAGATCGTAGTATATGAGATTAAACCTTAGATCTTGTAATTAAATTTAGATAGTTTATACTCCAACAGGATGAGCTGTGATCTACTGATATAGTCCGTACCCCTTAGAGATAAGCTATGCTAATATCTTAATCACAAAAATTAATATTGCAACATAAAAAAAAATAAATCTAATTTATATGATGGATTCAAAATTCCTAGATTATTTCTCTAAATTATTTTTTTTCATAAATTAATTTATACTTTTAATTTAATTTTGCTATTTAATTTCTTTTTAATCCTTCTACAATCAATTCTCTTTTATTTTTTCTTAAAAAAAAAGAGATAATCATCCTAGATCTCTATAGAAATGATTCTTACTCACCCTATCTATATAGATTGAGTTGGTTTTTATTCCTGACCGCCTACAACAGTGATCACTTTTCATCAGATGACTTTCTTTAGCAATCTTAATTGACAGCAAATAACTGAGACAAACACAGTTTGCTATTTGGAATTCTTCCAATTCACTGCTCTTCTAGTACTTCTCAAGTACTTTGAGAATTATTTTCATAGTTTTCCAAAAATTCTATCATGGACCTGCCTGAATTCAACGATTATGCACAAGGCATAAATCACTTCAGGCTTGGTACATTGAATATATGGGTAAGTAAACACCTTTACACCCATTCATGTTGAATCCCTTTAACATAAAATTTATATACCTAGACTGGGACAAGCCTAACATCCACTTACATTTATCACTATAGATGCCAAATATATTGGATGCTACACCCAAGTCTTTTCTATGAAAACTTTTGTGATAAGTATGTCATTGACCGAATGCAATATTGGGACTACCTTCCCAATATGTTGTATGTCTCATCCACATACATAACTAAGAAATTAGTGGGACTCCCACCTATCTTCTTACACACACACATGGTTCATCTATATTTTGATAAAATCAAATATTTTGACTATCTCATCAAAAATAGAAGTGCCATCTCCTCAATACCTACTTGAATCTGTAAATGCATTTGCTCTTTCACTAGAGATAAATTTTCTAGATGGTGTGTGGCAATAGTAAAAATTTGGATTGACATTCCTGTTAGCAACCTGTTAGGTCATATCCATAGGTGCTTCAACTATAGTCCATACTTGATTGATGTACAGGGAGTTCATTTCGAATGTCATAGTTTCAAGCCATCTGTCAAAGTCTCTATTCATGACAATCTCTGAATAGGTTAAGAAAAATATCATACTCAATGATATATGGTGTATCGTTATTCTTAATGACAAATCCATATTTGAGTGATATATTACACACTCAGATTGACCTTCGGAGAGAAAGTGTGTGTCATGGTTGTGCCTCATGAATGTGCACATTTGGTCGAGGATCAACTTGTGGATACTCCACAGGTTAGGATAGTTCATAGATCTTGAACTTCCCAAGTTCAATTATCTTTCCACTATCTCTTTCTTAGAATTTTTTTTTTCAAAAGGTGGCATACCTACTAATAAAATATTTTTTGTCTAGTATGGTGGAAGAAATAGTATCACATACTATTCTTTAGGATAACCTATGAATTTATATAAATCTGTTCTAGAATAAAACTTCTGTATATCAACTGTTTTCACATAAGCTGGGCAACCTACCTCTTACCCTTTTTCATATCTCATATAGAGTGCTAGTAATAGATTTTGTTAGTGTCTAATTCAAAAATATATGCAGTAATTTCTAGAGCATATCCTTAGAATGAGAATCAAAATTTGTGAAGCATATTAGAGAGCACACCATATCTCAAATGGGGTGTCCATCTCTAGGTCAAGATATTATTAGTCTTCGAACATCCACTTGTTCAAAATCTAATACCTTGCTCGCCTTTTCCTATGTCAAGTAAATGGGATCTTGGCCATTTTATCCATGAGATAAGACTTACAAGTTTTATATGATTCATAATCATACAGACAAAGAACTCTTCTTTGTATTACTTGTTTATCTTTGACTCACATCAATAGTCAAGTTTGCAATGCTAGAGATATGTGACCATCACATATTTATTTTTTATTCTCATCAACATGAAGAACAACGTTATTGAGTGACAAAAACATAAGACCATAGTCATAAAATTTATCAGAAGGAGAGTAACTTTTACTCTTTACATTAATTTCAAAATCATGCTACAATAGCAAAAGATTTGAAATAATATTTTTGATAAATTCAGGTATATAACAATGGTCTACTAGTTTCTAAATAAGTAGGTTCCTACAGCCTTAGCATGAATGGACTATCCATCAGTGCCAAAAGATAAGTAGTCACCTTACTTCAACTTTATAGATCCAGCAACACTTTGCATAAGTGGAACCTATATTAAGTATCACATACCCAAAATTTTAAAGCTGAAATACTCAATGATAAATTTATTTGTATCATATATAAACTATTAGTAGATGTAACTTTTGCATCCTGCTACTGCTTCACACTTGCAAGACAACTCTTACATTTAATTTTTAAAGTTTATCATTGCTATAATGATATTAGATGCCCATAGTGAAGACATTCTTCACCTTCTTCTCCTAGAAGATACTAAAGAAGAAATCTAGGAGAGTTAGTAGGATCTAATCCTAGATTAACTCACCATCCATGATAATGACTTAATCACATGTTAAGTCAATCAGAATATATTTTGACAGTCATACTATCATTCTGCCATATCTTATATACGGTTTCTCCTTCTATATAGTATCAACTCCGATCAAATCAAAATTAGAAGAATAGGAGACTATCTCCTATATGAGAATTATTCTCAAGTTCTTCAATCATTCCATAATGTTCGATCAATTTTAGAAACATCCTATGCAGTGATAGTGAAGATGCAAATGTGTATATAAGAACATAAAAGGACTACTCATGATGACATGCACAATTTAGATGAGACTTTTATCTAAATATGTCTTCTACTATTTTAGTGAATTTCATAACCCTCAAGTATGAAAATGAGAAACCTTATTATGAAGTATTTTAGTAGGGTTAAGATCTCAATTCCTCATAAAAAGCCTTGTAGATAGAACAACAAGCTCCTATGAGTTCAAGGGTAGGTAACTCTTTACCAATTGTATCTCATGCAACTCTCAACATAACTTTTACCTCTAAAATACTTATAGCCTTATGGATAGCACAACAAACTATAGTATTTTAGTTAAGTTATACCCTTCAATCTTATATGGTCATATCTGAATAATACTACCTTTGTTGATAGCACAACAAAGCAGCACTACCAAAATATGTCATAAGCATCACTAAGGCAACATCATACCAATTACTATAGCAAGCCTTATGGATAGCACAACAAACTCACTATAGTTTTTGACATACTCTAGTAACTAAGTATGAGCTAAATACCATTAGATTCATTATGCACCAAAACAATATCAAATCAGTCCCCACAGTAAGTCTTGTAGATAGCACAACAAGCTTATTATAGTTCTTGACATAATACTGGCTTAGCATAAAGAAAAGCATGGGTAGTGTTCTTAACACTTCACCATTATAACTTAACATAATTTAAATGAGGAATTTAGGTCTCATGCACATCCAAAATATATATAATAAAATATATCATATACAGTTTTAAGTCTAACCTTTAATTCAAGCTACCAGCATATAAGAAGAAATAAAGAAAAACTAATGGTTATGGACTTCAAAAAAATCATCTAAGCCATAGGATGATTTACAGGTCAAATCCTAGGTGCATTCTAGATTGAATCATCTCATGGTCAATCTTAGTGCACCTCTGCTCTCCAAATACCTGATAGTCTAGTCTTCATCTCTATGAAGTCTTCCATGAATGCTTGATCTTTATTTGAAAATAGAAAGAAATAATTTTTATCTATTCTCAAATATTTTTTTTTATAATTTTACATCAAAATGTAAAAATCTCAATCAATGGTTGGAAACATACAAAAGAAAAATTTAGTTGATAATACAATGTATCAGGGGCACCCAGCCCCTATTGTGTCTCTTGCAGATGCATTTATATAAATAGCCAATAGGGAAGCATTCATGCATACATCCATCACATGGTTATACCATAGTCCATAACCACTCAACATGCATTTCTATAATAGTTATAAAATATAATAACAAATAATTCATATTATTTTCATTGTGATATCATTCGTACACATGTCAATGGAGATGTTCAAATTTATGGTCATAGGACCCAATTAGGATTTTTGATTCGGGTTTAACTCTTGACCCAAAGTTTAATTTTAAGTCATTCATTTATCATCTATTTGAGTTGAGTTGACCAATTCATAGGTTAACCCTAATCCAATTAGGTTAACATAGATTCGATCAACCATGACTCAAACCCTAATCAAATTAGGTAAATGACAATATGATCAATCTATATTAAGCATGACTTCTAATCAAATTAGATCCATGAATTTGATTTAATCTATAATCATCAATTCTAAACACTTTAGATCAATGAATTATAGTTAGCCAAATCCATCGATAAAAATCCTAATCCATGTCTGATGCATACTTACGATGACAAAAAATTTTTCGGCTCCATACATACCTAGGACAATAACCAAGATAGTAAACCCATAATGGCAAGTGCCCAATAACATGGTGGTCAGCCCTTGGATCTTAGGTAAATACATCAAATACAAGAATCATAAGTCTTGGCAATTTACATCTATATGTAGCATTCCAAGGCTTCGCACATCACATGCACTGAATTTTAGTTCCATCAAAAATCAGATGATGGGATCTAATCTTAAACTTGTCTCACAAGTCTATAGACTATGAAATTTATATCCAAAATTCGATCATGGATTAATAACATTTATCATTTATAAGAATACATCAAAAACATCAATTAAACATCAATCAGAAAATCTGATTTTGATATAGTTTGAACTGGATCTAATCCATATCACAATAATAACATAAAATTTGATTGAATCAATCAAAGGTGGCTCTAATACCACTATTGAGTTTCGATGATGCAACCAAATATAAATTTTAAAAATTTTATATGTATTCAATAATTAAAAATAAAATCTAATATTTAAACTAGACTATCGAAACACAAAATCTTAGGAACCCCTTGATGACTACAATCAAATAAAATAAGCATGTAAAATAAGAAAAAATCAGAAGCCATATACCACCATGAAGACCATGAATTGATAATCTTGAGATCTTCACATGACTCCTAAGTAGAAGCCCTCCAATGGTGATCCACACGGGACTGATCAGGGCCCTTTTCAATTCGACATGATGCTGCAGCCTTCTTTGTAAGTTTGCTGCCGATCGTCCTTTGCAAGAATAGGTTGCACCATCACTTATATGCCTTCGAGACCTCTGCTAGGACCACTCTAAGAATCTTTTCTCAAATGATCTCATGACACAAAAATCAGATTTAATGTTCAACATATGAACAACCTGATTTTAGGACAAGCATCTCATACTTTTTTTTTGCTTCCTCTCTTCTTTTCTATTTTTCTCTTCCTTTTTCTTATCTTTTTTTCAACTTTTTTCCATCATTTTCTTCTCATTTCCATGCCTACTCTTAGCCAAAATTGATACATAGAACCAGGTATAGCACCCCCTATTTATAGGAAAGAAGGGGCAACACCATGGGACGCCAACTCATGGCGTCCCACATTCATTACATGGTAAAAAAAAAATTTAGCATGTAATCCAGATGAATATTGTCACGCCCCCGATCCGAGATTATGAATCGAGGGTCATGGCAACCACGCATACTTATGAAGAACTCTCTCCATAAGCATGCAAGGCATCTCATCACGATATCAATGCATCGCAGCGGAATAAATTCAAATAATTATTATTCAACTGTAATTCAAGTAATTAAATCAAATGTCTTACATCCAATATTTTTTTTTGCTAAAAATAAAACATTAGATCTAAGTTTATTGAAGTTGACAATGCTAAATCTCGCCTCTAAAAGCTCTTCCCAATATTTCTTCCCACGCTCAAAATTAATTATCTGAATCTGAAAAATAGAAAGAAAGGTAACGAGCTAGACAGCCCAGTAAGTAATAAGTATCTCTATCAGATATTTCAGATATTATATAATTTTCAAGAATAATACTGTAAATAAATATAAAAATATATTTCATGCTGATTTAATACAAATTCAATATTTTTAAATATTCACATATAACATAATCATAAATCCGATTCGATTCAAAATACTCGAAACTCAACAGCCTTGACTATGACCAACGTTTAACCCCCATTGGCGGGGTCCACAGAATACCAGCGCACAACCCCCACTGGCAGGGTCCACAAATACCAGCGCACAACCTCCACTGGCAGGGTCCACTGAGTACCAACGTATAATCTCTATTGACGGGGCCCACTGAAACATAGTTAGGCTGAGAGCATAAATCCGATCTGTATCAAAACACTTTATACCATAATATATATATCATAATCTTTCACTAAACATGTGCACAAATCGATATACCATAATATTTGAAAAGCACTTTTCTTTCAAAATATAATTTCATAAATCATGCATAATTTCAGAGAATAATTATTTATTTTCAGAATAAATATGGAATGTCTCGAGAAGATGATTAATTACTTACCTTTCATGGAGCACTGAATGAACAGATCGACTAACTTCTAGGAGATTCTTCCATGCCTATTATCCAAAATTATATTTTTACATTAATTTTAATTCAAAATTCAATCTAATAAATCCCAAAATCAAAACCTCACTTAAAATCAGATCTTCCCTAAACTCGATCAAAATCATCAGATGAAGCCTTCCTCTACGGTAATCCTAGAGGAATAACTTTAGAGAGAGAGAAATCCATCAAGAGAGAGAAACAACCTAGAGAGAGAAAATTATAGAGAGAGAAAGTAGAGAGAGAAAGTCCAATTCCAGAGAGAAAGTCAGGGTTCAGACTGAAAGAAGAGAGAGAAGAGAGAGAAACTCTCTCTCTCATCATTTTTTTATTTTATTTTTTATTTATTTATTTATTTATTTGTTCATATATATATATATAAATATATATATATATATATATATATATTATTATTTTTTTTTCTTTTCTTTTCTTTTCTTTTTCTCTTTTTTTTCTTCTTTTTCTTCTTTTTTCTTTTCTTTTCTTTTCTTCTTTTTCTTCTTTTCTTTTCTTTTTCTTTTCTTTTCTTTTCTTTTTTTTTTCTTCTTCTTCTTCTTCTCGGCTCTTCTCGCACCGGAACAGGGGACCGGCGTCCCCTTCTTTTGTCGGGCCGTTCAGGCCACGGCCGCCGCAGCGGAGGCCGGCGGCAGACGGGGGCCACTCCCCCGGTCACGGAGGAGTATGGCCGGCGGTCGATTACGATCACCGACGTCGGAAAATCAAAGAAAAAGAGGCTAAAAAATAGGGTCTCTTTCCCGATCGAAAATCGACGACACTCGTCGTCGACCGCCTCAAGCAAAGGTACGGGAAGATAGGGAAGGAAGAGAGGAAGGAAAGGAAGACTCACCCCGGCCTCTGGTGACCTCACCGGCGAGCAATCATGGCGAGAAACCAAACGGTGTCCGTGGCTTCGATCGAGAAAAAATGGAGAGAAAGAGAGAGGGAGGAGAACGATGTTCGGTCTCAAGGGAGAGGGGGTCTTCTTATAGAGGACCCTAGGACTCCGAGGGGTCCTAGGATTCTCGATTTTGCTCGATCTCGCCGGAGAAGAAGACTCCTATCGGGAGTCTTCTTCCTGGTTTGAATCCTTTATTTTTTTTTTTTTTTTTTTTGGGCTTGGGTCTGCTGGGCTGGGCTTGGTTGGGCTGGGTTTTGGGCTATAGCATTCTTCACCCCTAAAAAGAAATTTCGTCCTCGAAATTTTTCATACCTGTCACCATTGTATTGGAAGCCTGTGGATTCTGTTGAAAAAGCGCATAAACTCTTCCCTGGTTTTTAGAAATCTGTCCACCACCCCTATGTTGTCCTTCATAAGTTCTTTGGCCAACTTGATTTTCAGTATTTAGCGGGCAGCTAGCAATTTTATGATCCATCTGACCACATTTGAAACAAGCACCTGTATTCCAATAGCAATCCTTGTTTGCATGATTTTTGCCACATCTGGAGCACGGCTCACCATCAATCTGTTGAGTCTTATTGTCTACTGCTCCCTTAACTGATCTTTTGATGTTTTTATTATTCTGCCCTTGTGTATCATTTGATTTTGCTCTCTTTCTTTGCTTTCTTTCCCTTTCCATGCGTTCTTCATTGACTTCTCTTTCAATTATCAGTGCTTTGTTTACCACATCTGCATAAGTTGTCAATTCATATGGAACCACTTATTTTCGAATCTCGATTCTCAGTCCCATCTCGAACTTGTGAACATGTTCTTGCTCACCATCCACTAATCTCGGAGCAAATTTTGCTAACTCTATAAATTTTGCTTCATATTCAGTCACACTCATACCCTTTTGCTTCAAATAAATAAACTCTTGCTTTTTCTGGATCCTTATACTCCGGAAAAAATACTGATCATAGAATGCAATCCGAAATCTTTCTCAGGTAAGTATTTCGCCGTCTTGTTCATGCTTGCGCTGTAGTCGCTGACACCAGTTGTATGCTTCTCCTTGTAGTAAATAAGCTGCATATCGAATCTTTTCTTCATCAAGACACTCTTGGACAGCGAAAGCCTTCTCCATCTCCATTATCCAGTTATCAGCCTCCAAAGGTTCAGTAGTCCCCTTGAAAGCTGGAGGTGCAAGCTTTTTAAATTCTGAAATGTTGTTCCGTTGTACTGGTTGCTCTCCATGTTGTAGTGGTGGATGCTGATGTTGTTGTGTATCTCGTTGTATCTGCTGTTGTTCAAACATTTGCTGCTGTATTTGTTGTTGTGCTTGTACCATCCTGATTAGGATCTGCATTAACTGAGCCATATCTGGTTCCTGACGTGCTCTCGAAGCACTCCCATTAGGATCTACGACTCCCTCCTCCTGAGGGGTGCCACTAGTCAGATGGGGAGTGCTACCATCCTGTGGTTGTGATGTCTCTCTTGCAATTCCTTGAGTAGTTCTTGTCATTCTATGGGGAGGCATGGTAACCTTGTAGTAGTAAAACCTTATTAGGTTCATTTATCTATTTGTTAGGATGGATTTATTATGATGTTCATACTCTAACGTCCCAATATTCCTAATGTTTACCCACCTACACTCATACTATGTCAAATTCTATGTGTCATAATTTATCCACTTATGCTCTGATACCATATTAATTGTCACACCCCCGATCCGAGATTGTGAATCGAGGGTCATGGCAACCGCCGCATACTTATGAAGAACTCTCTCCATAAGCATACAAGGCATCTCATCACGATATCAATGCATCGCAGCGGAATAAATTCAAATAATTATTATTCAACTGTAATTCAAGTAATTAAATCAAATGTCTTACATCCAATAAAATTTTTTGCTAAAAATAAAATATTAGATCTATGTTTATTGAAGTTGACAACGCTAAATCTCGCCTCTAAAAGCCCTGTCCCAATATTTCTTCCCACGCTCGAAATTAATTATCTGAATCTGAAAAATAAAAAGAAAGGTAACGAGCTAGACAGCCCAGTAAATAACAAGTATCTCTACCAGATATTTCAGATATTATATAATTTTCAAGAATAATACTGTAAATAAACATAAAAATATATTTCATACTGATTTAATACAAATTCAATATTTTCAAATATTCACATATAATATAATCATAAATCCAATTCGATTCAAAACACTCGAAACTCAACAGCCTTGACTATGACCAACGTTTAACCTCCATTGGCGGGGTCCACAGAATACCAGCGCATAACCCCCACTGACAGGGTCCACAAATACCAGCGTACAACCCCCACTGGCAGGGTCCACAAACACCAGCGCACAACCCCCACTGGCAGGGTCCACTGAATACCAACGTATAATCCCCATTAGGGGGCCCACTGAAACATAGTTAGGCTGAGAGCATAAATCCGATCTGTATCAAAACACTTTGTACCATAATATATATATCATAATCTTTCACTAAACATGTGCACAAATCGATATACCATAATATTTCAAAAGCACTTTTCTTTCAAAACATAATTTCATAAATCATGCATAATTTCAGAGAATAATTATTTATTTTTAGAATAAATATGGAATATCTCAAGAAGATGATTCATTACTTACCTTTCATGGAGCACTGAATGAACAGATCGACTAACTTCTAGGAGATTCTTCCATGCTTATTATCCAAAATTATATTTTTACATTAATTTTAATTCAAAATTCAATCTAATAAATTCCAAAATCAAAACCTCACTTAAAATCAAACTCTTCCCTAAACTCGATCAAAATCATCAGATGAAGCCTTCCTCTATGCTAATCCTAGAGGAATAACTTTAGAGAGAGAAAAATCCATCAAGAGAGAGAAACAACCTAGAGAGAGAAAATTATAGAGAGAGAAAGTAGAGAGAGAAAGTCCAATTCCAGAAAAAAAGTCAGGGTTCAGACTGAAAGAAGAAGAGAGAGAAACTCTCTCTCTCATCATTTTTTTTATTTTATTATTTATTTATTTATTTATTTATTTGTTCATATATTATATATAAATATATATATATATATATTTATTATTATTATTATTATTATTATTATTATTTTCTTTTCTTTTCTTTTCTTTTCTTTTTCTTTTTTTTTTCTTCTTTTTCTTCTTTTTTCTTTTCTTTTCTTTTCTTCTTTTTCTTCTTTTTTCTTTTCTTTTTCTTTTCTTTTCTTTTTTTTTTCTTCTTCTTCTTCTTCTTGGCTCTTCCCACGTCGGAACAGGGGACCAGCGTCTCCTTCTTTTGTCGGGCCGTTTAGGCCACGGCCGCCACGGCGGAGACCGACGGCAGACGGGGGCCACTCCCCCGGTCATGGAGGAGTATGGCCGGCGGTCGATTACGATCGCCGGCGCCGGAAAATCAAAGAAAAAGAGGCTAAAAAATAGGGTCTCTTTCCCGACCGAAAATCGGCGACACTCGTCGCCGGCCGCCTCAAGCAAAGGTACAGAAAGATAGGGAAGGAAGAGAGGAAGGAAAGGAAGACTACCCCGGCCTCTGGTGACCTCACTAGCGAGCAATCACGGTGAGAAACCGAACGGTGTTCGCGGCTTCGATCGAGAAAAAATGGAGAGAAAGAGAGAGGGAGGAGGCCGATGTTCGGTCTCAAGGGAGAGGGGGTCTTCTTATAGAGGACCCTAGGACTCCGAGGGGTCCTAGGATTCCCGATTTTGCCCGATCTCGCCGAAGAAGAAGACTCCTATCGGGAGTCTTCTTCCCGGTTTGAATCCTCTATTTCTTTTTTATTATTATTATTTTTTGGGCTTGGGTCTGCTGGGCTGGGCTTGGTTGGGCTGGGTTTTGGGCTATAACAAATATGGCATGGAATAAGAGATGGTTTACTAGTAGAAGGACTCTTACTCTACTTGAAAAAATTAATACGCCATCATATGGCACGTGGGATTAAGGAAACATGTGAAAACTAAGAGTCCATTACATTAAGGACTTTTCCATATTCAACGCATATATAGAAGGGTATCCCAATTTATTTTGGCATGTAAGTTCCTTCCAAGAGAAGGACTCCTCCTTCTCATCTACACCCACAATCCCAAGAGCCATCATATGACACGAGGAATAAAAGGGATGCATGGAACTTGAAAAAAAATTTAAGAGAAGTAAAAGAGAAGGACTCCTCTTCTCCAATGCCAAAATTTAATGGGCGAGACTTAATTTTGTGCATGTGGTGTTGGCAAGGAGGAGTTTAATCTCACATGAAACTCTTCCATAAAGATCAAATAAGCCACCTATTTAAATATAGGTTCAAACCTAATCACATTAGGTCAAAAAAATAAGAGTTAGCACAAACACCTTTGCACTGAACCTAATTGGAAACTTGGGTTAATACATGTGCTAGCAATTTAATTAACCAATTAAATTTATAATAAATCTAAATAGATTGGATCAAGATCAAATTTCTATTGTATGTGACTCATTGGATTCCAAATCTCGCCAGTAGTGGACCCAGACTCATTACATAGCCTTAATCCGATTAGATTAGGTCAGTTTAAGAGTCTCAATCAACTAAGACTCTCTAATTGATTCTCAAATTAAACTCTTTTAATTTTGATGAGTCTCCAAGTCAAGATTGATATCTAGCAACATGTCATGACTATTCGAAAGATTTAAAATTTAGTAAAACTATCAAAATTATCCTTTCATGGTGAGTTATCGTGTAATTCAATCCTTCGATCACACAACATCTCAAAAAAGCCATGGGCATGAAATCATATCAAGCCCAAATACCTATCTATATGTATCTCGATCCGATAATAATGACTTGATTGATGAATCAGTAGAAACTATTTCTGCTATTCATTCCTGCTCTGGCTAGAGACTGTCAGAGTCATCATCCTATGAGATCATATAGGATATTCTCTCCTCCTATAAGGAGTGATCGATTCTTTATTGACCACTCATAATCTCCATGCACACTTCACCATACCCAGAATATCCCACACATATCTCAAAGTGGTGTGCTAGAAAATAAATCAAAGTAAGGATCCATATATATAAGGTACTATGATGATCTCAGATCAAAGGGTCACATGCACCACTCCCATTAGAGAACCATCTGTTGACATGCCGTAAGGCTCCATCAGATGTTCTTCCTGTGGGTCAGTTCAGTGAACTTATTTTCTAATGAGCACCTACATCTTTGTATTAGTATCATAAAATAAGTGATTGTGAGATCAATCACCCTCTTCATCGAGCATACATAGGATGTACCAATCATATCGGTATCATCGATCTCTGACTAGATGATCCAATGATTGAAAATATTTTAGATTAAGACTATCAAGATTTTAGGTCTCACTGACATGATCTCATCATGGCCTTAAAATCATTATCCTAATGAAAGTATGATACAGTATGGGGTTTATCATAATCATAAAAGTATAATACAGTAAATGATAAAGCATAATACCTCATGAATAAAAATAACTAATATCATGTAAATAAGTAGAAAGAAAAATATAGAAAATTTTTTTTACATCACCCATGCGATTGGCTTGTAGGGCACTATTCTTTTAGGAAGTCCATGTAAAGTGTTGCAATGACTTCAGGTTTGTAGAAAGTTTAAAAATGGCAAGAGGTTTCGAATGTTGGAGATAAAAGTTATGTTTCAATCTTGATTTTAGAAATCATCAAGTCTCTTTTTAATTCTAATAATATCATTTTGGTGATTGTCACCATTGTCCATTTTGATGAAAATAATTTCACTTTTGGCCAAGAATGGATTTACATTGTCAACATAGAATGACTTTTATGATATCATTATAGATGATGTCCAAATCATGGTGGACAATTAAAGAAATAATATTTATGAATAGTCACAACCTGTTAGTATACTGTACACAATAAACAAACTCTCGAGAGTAGATAATGTCACAAATACCTTTCTGGTGAGTTTTTTGATATATCTAGGAGAGAATAGGATTCTCTCATATTCAAATCAACTTTGTTAGACATAGTTCTATCCATGATAGGGTTTACATGTCTGTCAGTCTCCTTTTAGAATTATGCTCTTGAGACAACTTATCATGTTCTCAATTGGATTCTGAATTAATCAGTCACAAACACTCCATATGAGATATGGACTAGATGTAAATCAATACTTTCTTACTTTAGGGTTTGGAAGTGTTTGATTTATGTCAAAGCATTTGCAGACCAACTAGCTTGGATCTCGGTCCTATATGTATTATTTTGTCGGATAACCCCAACGAATCTAGGAGATATTACTTTTATCTTGCTAAAGAACAAAAGTTGTTTGGCATTCCTTTTAGACAGAGTACCTTGGTGAAGAAACTGATGCCTTTAATGTAGAACTTATGAAGTTTGACAGGTAGAAGAACCGACACAATCTAGTGAACCCACAAAACTAGATTTGATTAGGTCAAATTTGGAACCCGTTGTAGAGGCACCATTAAGGAGATATGATAGAGTACCGCATCCATCGGATAGATACTTTGGTTTCTAGTTTTGAGATGTGATCCTATTGAACTGACGAGAACAACAAGGATTTGATTACCTACATAGATGATATGCAGAGATCAACTTCAATTATCGGCTTGGAGCCATAAAGTCTGAAATAAAGTCCATAATGGTCAACAGTGTATGGACACTCATTGATCCACTTGAAAGGATAAAGTCTATAGAGTATAAATAGATCTTCAATAGGATCAGAGAGCACAGACGAAAAGATGGAGACCTACAAAGCCCACTTGGTTGCCTAAAGATATTGTCAACATTATAGTATTAACCATAACGAGATATTTTTTCTTATGGCAATGCTAAATATTTCAGAGTTGGAATATGTATTTTGATAAGTGATCAAAATACATGGCTTCATTGAGAATGAAGAAAAACTTTATAAATATAAATGGGTTAATAGTTCTATGAGTATATTTTTTATTTTGTATGTGAATAAAATTTTTTTAATTAAAAATAACATCCCTTACATTACAGAGAATAAAAGTTTCATTGTTATCATTATTCTCCATAAAAGACTTGGGAAAGGCACCCCTCATCCTAGGAATGAAGATCTATAGAGATAGATTTAAGAGGCTACTTGGGTTATCCCAGTCCAACGTACATCGAGTGTTTACGAGTAGAATTTATTCTATCATATACATTATGTATGATATACTCACTAGGGGTAGTGAGTAGATACTTGCAAGATTCAGATGAGAATCACTGGAAGGTCATCCTTAAGTATTTGAGAAATACTAAAGATCGGTGACTCAGTTATGAAGAATTTGATTTAAAACTTATGAAATTTGACTCTAATTTTATAGTTGGATATAATAATAGCAAGAACATGTCAAAATACATTCTTACCCTAAATAATGGAGCAATCTGCTAAAAAAGTTCCAAGCAAAGCAATATAGCCAATTCAATTTGCGAGGCAGAATGCATTGCAGCATCTGATGCTTGCAAAGAAGCTATATGATTGTACAGATTCACTAATAACTAGGAGTACCACCCTTCGATGATGGTCCTACTATATTGTATAGCATCAAAACCATAGCTTTTGTCAAGGAGCCAAAATCCCATTAGCTTACCAAGCATCTTGCATCACCTTATTCGAGAAATCGGATCAAGGTGACATCAATTTTTAGAAGATCAATGAAAAAAAAAAATTTAACCAATCCATTTACTAAAGCCTCGATATCTAGAAGTTCTGAAATAATAAATCGAAGATGGATATATGATACTATACTGATTAACTTTAGTCCAAATGGGAGTTGTTGGAAAATGTATCCTAAATCTAATTATTTGATGATTATGCTAATTATAATATATATGAATTAATCAATAATAAAAGTTATTTGATATTTTTCATCACAAGATTACATCTTCTAACGAACTCCTAAGCTATGATGAAGTCCTTAGGATTACTTTAATCGATAAAGAAGGATTTATCGTGTAGTCCTTAAATCGATTCGCGATCAAACGATATGTTATTATTAGGACAATAGTGATATCAAATATAGATCATTGTGTGCCATCTGCATTGCTTGTCCTCATAACCAAATGTTGCCCAGCTATGCAACCCAAGAGGGGGGGTGAATTGGGTTTCTAAAAATTTTAAGCCCAACAGATAACTTATGAAGAACAAAACAATGGCTTTAAATCAATATTAGTTAACTAAAGCAGTATTGCAAGGATATAATAAAGAAATAAGATAAAGCGATAAAGCACACCACAAACACAAGGATTTATAGTGGTTCGGTGCTAACCTTGCACCTACATCCACTCCCCAAGATCCCACTTGGGAATTTTAATCCACTATCCTTTGTATTCAACCCGAATACAAAACGTCGGAAACTCCGACACTAGCTATCCCAAGCTAGAATACAAGACGTCGGAAACTCCGACCCTAGCTATCCCAAGCTAGAACACTTGTTTCCCGGGTACAAGCAAACCCAAAACACTCCGATTTCAGGTTTGGATCAACCTTTCCTTGTTTTGGAAATCCTCCAAAAACAAGAGCAAAAACTCACAAAGAGTAAGAATATTTAGAGCACAGATGAATACAAAAACAGCTCCTTAAATGAGCAAATATAACAATAAAAGCTTTACTCAAATGAAGAACCCCTTTTTCAGATTTTCTCAAGATGAATGAACGGTTGAACGCTTGAGAAGAGGTTGATTGTTGATTGAAGATCTCTTGAAAGCTTTGAACGATCTCTAGATCAAGGTTGAAACGATAGGCGTGAAGAATTCTCTCCTTGAAAGATCTTCCTTTTCTCTTTCACAATCTCTCTGGTATATTGTGGATCCTCTCTCTTTTTCTCTATGGATATTTCGTTGATCTCAGGCTTTTTCTTGCAAATTTCGGATCCTCTCTTCTGTTCTTCTCTTTTTCTTCTTTTTCTCTTTTCACATTTGATTTCACGTTTGATCCGCTATTTAATCTGCAATTTCTTTCATCATTTAAAGCATTTTGTAGCATTAGAAGCAAGAGAAAACAATTTAGGCAGATAAAGAGCCGTTAGAGGATTTTTAGGAAGCATAAATGGCAATTAAAAGGGGCAAAAAAATAGCCGTTGCTGACATTTCCCGTCGCAGGGGTCGACTCATGAGTCGACTCATGCTTCAGGAGTCGACTCATGAGTCGACTTCTGTTGCAACAGACCAGAAGATCTGATTTCTGGATTTTTCGGCTCAAATCAGCAGAGGTCGACTCATGAGTCGACTCATGCCTTGTGGGTCGACTCATGAGTCGACTCACAGGTCGTGCCAAGTCAAAAATCCAGCGTGCCATGGGAATTTTTTGCGTGCCATTCAGCTCATAGTGCCATGAGTTGACTCATGAGTCGACTCATGCACTTCAAACCTTCATAACTTCAAAAATATTAGTCCAAACACAATGAAATTTTCACCAATAGATTTCAAATCATTTGTTCTACCAAATGGTACTATCAAATCAGGATTTTAGCAAAATTATGATTTTGCCCTTGAAGAGCATAAGGACTTTTTCAATTGTTTGTATCCCTTCAATCTGCTTTGTAATCATCAAAATCAATCTAGGAGCAACAATCTCCCCCTTTTTAATGATGACAAAACATATGAACAAAAATATTTATGTTAATGCATTAATTTCAAAAGAATCCATTATGGGTGTATATGCTTGAAAAGAGTATGATTCTTTTGGCATGTAATATAAATGCAAAAATAGTTTGTCCATTTTCTTAAAGATTTGAAAAGGGTATTAGATCATTTTGAGTTCAAGATATTTCAGAGCAAGAGAAGATAAATAACTTTTTCTATGTATCAGAGCAAAAATAATTTTTACAATGATATCAGAAAAGATTTTATAATGTATCAGAGCAAGAAAATTTTTAATGTATCAGAGAAAATTTCATACAGTATCAGAGCAAATGTTATAATATTTTAGAGAAACCTTCACACTGTATCGGATCAAATGTTATCATGTATCAGATCAAGTTGAAAGAAATTGTAGGATGTATCAGAGTAAAACAAATTTCTTATTGATGTCTCAAGGTGAGTAAAATTTCAAAAGCAAGTTTGAATATCAGAGCATATATATAAAAAATACTTATTTGCATTGTACTCATGATTTTGCTTTTGATGGATTAAAGTTCTGTCTGATACCAAATTTCTCTGTCTGATACCAAATTTCGATACCAAAATTTCTCAAAGTTTTGTTTAATCTTTCAATCCTTGTTTTTGTCTAATTTCTCCAATATTTGTTTAATTTCTTCAATATTTGTTTTAATTTAATTTCTCCCCCTTTTTCTCATAATTTAGGGTTTTGCTTTTTGTCTAATTTCAATTTTTGTTTAATTTTAATTTCTCCCCCTTTTTGACATCATCAAACATAGTTAACTCTTTCTTTTCCTTTTCTGAAAATATTCTTTAATTTCTTCCTCTTTAGAGTTTTTCACAGATGTTTGCTCCCCCTTAATATAGCAATTATCAATAGCAAACAACAATAAGGAGAAGATAATATTTCAACAGATGTATCGGAGATTGAAATATAACCAAAATATAATCATTACAAAGAGGTAGAAATATAGGTAAAAGATGATTCCATTAATATCATAATTGTTTCATAAAATTCAACCAGCTAAATGTCAATACATGGCCCCAAGGTATAGATCCTAGAACAAGATACTAACTCCTAAGATCTAGATAAGTCAATGATCAGAGTCATCAGATATAGGGTGAGGAGATGATGGATCAGAAGTGCGTCCTCTACCCCGTCTGCCTCTACCACGAGCAAGAGAACGAGATGAACTGGGTGGCTGAGAACGCTGAGATGCTAGGGACTGAACAGAAAGGGTGAGTCTAATAGAATCAAGTACGTTCAGTGCTCTGGAAACAGATTGAAGTAGAGCAGTGAACTGAGTGGTAGCATGCTCATTTGATCCTCGGATCTCTTTCCTCAGTAGCTCATATCCACCTTCTAGTGCTCCTCTGAGCCTGCCAGCCTCTGCAGTGAGGTCTGTGACCTCAATGGTAGACTCCTGTGGCTGGGGATGGGCCAATGCAAGGACTTGCCCCTGCAAGTCAAGAACTCTGCCAGTAAGTCTCCAGACTGTATCCTCAAGCTGCTGTATCCTGACGGACTGATCTGAAATCATCTGAAATATAGTGGAAATGTGGGGAGTAATGGTCTGATCAGAAGAAGTAGCTCCAGGTGCAAAAGAAGTACTACTCCACTGGCTAGACAACAAAGAAGCCACACGCTGAGATATATGCTCGATCTGATCGTCAGCCAGTCTGAACTCTGAATGAGGTGCTCTGCTCTCTGGCTGATACACTGGTGTGGGCATCCTAGTAAACGCAGAAGGGCCAGCCTCAGTATCATGAATGAACTGGGTATCTGGTGAAGCTGCCCTAAAATCATGTACAGGAGAAGATGGACCTTCTTCTTCTACTCTGCCTTCAGTTCTGTCTTCAGCTCTTTCCTCAGCTCTCTCCTCAGCTCTTTCTTCAGAGCCCTTGATCCAACCACCAACAATCTTTGTAATTCCCATTCGGTGTAGGCTGTGTTGGTTGAAAGTGTCCACATGTGAGAGCTTGGTAGGTGTCTCCCCCTCACAGCTAACTCCAAACCTCCTAAAAACTCTAGTAAGGGCCATACCATAAGGCAAGTGTGCCTTGGATCTGTTCAAAGTTTCTCTCATGGCCTCTATCATAAGTGTAGGGAGGTTTAAGGGGGTCTGAGTGATGATATGAAATATGACACATACATCTCTGCCAGATAGTAAGTCATGTCTACCACTCCTAGGAAAGAAAAGTTTTGTCACAATCTGATGCAGGACCCTCATTTCAATGGACAGTAGCTTTGCTTCCAATTTGTTTAAACTTCCTGAAAAATCTTCTCCTAAGATAATTCTGATCCCTTCTTCTTTAATTGGGAGTTCCATATATGAGTATCCTTCACTAGGCAACTGAAGTATCTCTCCCAATATCCTAGAATCCAAACAGATGTCAATCCCCTTTACAGTTGAAATCACAGACCCGTTTCCATAATTTAGGTTCTGGTAGAACTCTCTGACTAGATCAACATAGGTGACTTCCTTAAGAGAGCAATAAAGTTCCCATCCTTGATTTTTGATCTTACTTGCAAAAGTAAAGCCTTCTTTCTCAAAGAACCAAAAATCTATATTTTTTTCGGTTTCTACTTTTCTATCAGAAAGAAGATTTACACTGGGGCTTATGGAGGATTGAGAGGGACCTTGAGCAGGTACTGAAACTGGATTGGGAACAGTGGAAGACTGAGCATGCCTTTTCTTTCGGATAATTTCCTCAGGCTCTCGGATTGATTTTCTTCTTTGGGGAAGTTTCATCTTTGGAGCCATATCCAATAAGGTAGCAGACAAGAAGACTTGAATTCAGTGGAGGAGGGATCACAAAAGAGTAAAGAAGAATTTTGGTGGAGAAAAGAAGTGGATTTTGAATGAACGGTGAAGTTCTAGGGCACGTTCCACCCGCGCCTATCACTGCGAGAAAGCACAGAAAAATCCTTTTCAAGGAGACGATTTTTGGTGGAGAGGAGGAGGGAGAATTGCCTCGAAATTAATCCTTGGATTTGGAGCAAAACAGAAGTTTGGAGAGGACGGCTTTCGGAAGAAAGACAACGAGAAGATGAGTCGTCTCATAAACAAGGTTTCCCGTTTTAAAAACAATGAACCCGATGGAAGTTGGTGGGATTAACAAGTTTGCCATTGAGTCGACTCATGGGGGTCGACTCATGAAGTTCAGAAAATCAGGAAAAATGCAAATAAATTCCAAAAAATTCAAAATTTTGGGAGAAAGAATTTTGCTCAATGATAAGTTTTTAGAGTGATAAAACTGAGCTTTTGAACCAGGATAGATGTTGAAAATTGAGCTCTAAGAGTTTTTGACATCTATTCTTTGGAAATTGAGAAATTTCAGATAAATGGATCTAGAATTCCTAGATTTCTCCTAATTTCACAGAATCTTTCCTCACTAAGGGCCTTTGTAAAGATATCGGCTAATTGATTTTCAGTGCAAACATATTCAAGAATTATATTTTTGTTTTGAACATGTTCTCTTATAAAATGATGTCTTATCTCAATATGTTTAGATCTTGAGTGTTGTATTGGATTTTTAGATAGATTTATAGCACTTGTATTATCACATTTTATTGGTGTTTCATTAAGTTTGATTCCAAAATCTTCGAGTTGTTGCTTAATCCACAAGATTTGAGCACAACAACTTCCGGCTGCAATGTATTCGGCCTCAGCCGTAGACAGTGCCACCGAATTTTGTTTCTTGCTAAACCATGAGATTAGGTTAACTCCAAGAAATTGGCAAGTTCCACTTGTGCTTTTTCTATCTAATTTACATCCAGCAAAATCAGCATCAGAATATCCTAACAAATTAATTTGTGAGTCCTTAGAGTACCATAACCCTATAGTTTGTGTACCATTTAAGTATCTAAGGATTCTTTTAACAGCATTCAAATGAGATTCCTTAGGATTAGATTGATATCTTGCACATAAGCAAACACTAAACATGATATCAGGCCTACTTGCAGTTAAATATAATAATGAGCCAATCATACCTCTATAGTATTTTAAGTCTACGCTTTTACCTTCATCATCCTTGTCAAGCTTACTTGAGGGACTCATTGGTGTGCCAATAGGTTTGCAGTTCTCCATTCCAAATCTTTTGAGTAGTTCCTTGGTGTACTTGCTTTGGGTGATGGAGATTCCCTCTTTTGATTGTTTGATTTGGAGTCCGAGAAAGAAAGTGAGTTCTCCCATCATGCTCATCTCGAACTCTCCCTGCATAAGCTTAGCAAAGTCTTGACAAAGGGATTCATTAGTAGACCCAAAAATTATGTCATCAACATAAATTTGTATAATTAGCATATCATTTTGGTTTCTTTTAATAAATAGAGTTGTATCCACATTGCCTTTTGAGAAACCATTATTTAGTAGAAATTTGCTTAGCCTTTCATACCATGCTCTAGGTGCTTGTTTTAGACCATATAAAGCTTTATTTAATCTAAAGACATGATTGGGAAAAGCATGATTTTCAAATCCAGGGGGTTGTTCTACATATACTTCTTCAGAAATATATCCATTTAAAAATGCACATTTAACATCCATTTGAAATAGTTTGAATTTCATAAAGCAAGCATAAGCAAGTAGAAGTCTAATGGCTTCTAATCTAGTAACAGGTGCAAAGGTTTCATCAAAATCAATTCCTTCTTCTTGATTATATCCCTTAGCAACCAGTCTTGCTTTATTTCTAATTACATTTCCATGCTCATCTAATTTGTTTCTAAAGACCCATTTTGTGCCAATTATTGAATAATCTTTAGGTCTTTTCACTAAGGTCCAAACATTATTTCTTTCAAATTGACTGAGTTCTTCTTGCATAGCATTAATCCAGTTATGATCATTTTCAGCTTCTTCAAAAGTTTTAGGTTCAAGTTGAGATACAAAAGCACAATGATTAAGTACATCTCTAAGTGAAGAACGTGTTTTTACCCCATGCATAGGATCACCGATAATTAATTCCTTAGGGTGGTTGTGAACATACCTCCATTCCTTGGGTAAGTTATTTGTACCTTGAGGTTGTTCTTGAATTTCTTCACCTTTCTCATTTTGTTCATCTTCTTGATCCTTGTCTTCTGGAGTTGCTGAATCTTTTAGAGTGATCTCCTTCATACCTTCTATTAGTGGATCTGCATCATCAACACCCTTATTCTTCCTTGAAGGAAGATCGTTAGATTCATCAAAGACAACATGTATGGACTCCTCAACTACTAAGGTTCTTTTGTTGAACACTCTAAATGCTTTACTAGTGGAGGAGTAACCTAGAAGGATTGCTTCATCTGCTTTGCATCAAATTTACCAAGTTTTTCTTTGCCATTATTTAATACAAAACATCGGCAACCAAAAACATGAAAATAGGCAATATTTGGTTTTCTTCCTTTCCAAAGTTCATAGGGGGTTTTCTTTAAAAATTGTCTTATTAAAGCATGATTTAAAATGTAACATGCTGTGTTAATAGCTTCCGCCCAAAAATATTTTGGAAGGTTGCTTTCACAGAGCATGGTACGGGCCATTTCTTCTAAGGTTCTATTTTTCCTTTCAACTACCCCATTTTGTTGGGGTGTCCTAGGAGCAGAGAAGTTGTGGCCAATTCCATTTTCATCACAAAAATTTTCAAAGTCATGATTTTCAAATTCTGTTCCATAATCACTTCTAATATTTTGAATTGAAAACCCTTTTTCATTAGTGACTTTTTGATGAAATTTCGTGAAAATTTGAAAAGTTTCATTTTTGTGAGCTAAAAAGAAAACCCAAGTAAAACGAGAGTAATCATCAATTATTACAAATCCATATCGTTTTCCTCCTAGACTAGTGGTTTTAGTTGGTCCAAATAAATCCATATGTAAGAGCTCTAAAGGTCTAGAAGTTGAAATAGTGTTTTTGGATTTAAATGATATTCTAGTTTGTTTACCTAATTGGCATGCATCACAAATTCTATCCTTTTCAAAATTTAATTTTGGCAAACCGAGAACTAAATCCTTTTTGATTAATTTTGAAAGAGAATGCATGCTAATATGTGCAAGTCTACGATGCCACAGCCAACTAGACTCATTTATTTTAGCATTTAAGGAAACTAGGCATTGCATGTCTAATTTAGTTAAATCATTCAAGTCTACCATATAAACATTGCCATGCCTATGTCCTATAAATTTAATGCCATCGTTAATAGGACTCGTCACAATGCATACCGATGATTCAAAACTTACTTTATACCCTTTATCACAGAATTGACTAATGCTAAGTAAGTTATGCTTTAAACCTTTAACAAGTAAAACATTCTCAATGTATTTGGAGGGAGTGATACCAATGTTACCTATCCCGATGATCTTTCCTTTGCCATTATCTCCAAAGGTGACCATCCCTCCATCCTTAGCATCAAGCGTGATGAATTGTGATTCATCACCAGTCATGTGTCTCGAGCATCCGCTGTCAAGATACCATTTCCTGTTTCCTTCTTGGGATGCTAGACACACCTGCAAGCACAGATCAAGTTTCTGTCTTAGGTACCCAAGCTTTCTTGGGTCCTTTCAGGTTAGTCAGAATGGTTCCTTTTGGAACCCATATTTTCTTTGTGTTTGCATATTTGTTAATAAGACATGTGTATGATTTATGTCCTATTCTTCCACATTTAAAACAAGTAATATTTGTAGGCTTTTTGCTTGAATAATTTGCATAAATATCCTTCAAAAATTTTTGTTTCTTCAGGGGTTTATAACCAAGTCCAGCCTTATCATATATAGCTTTCTGATTATCAAGGATCATATTTAGCTTGTTTGAACTTAAGGTGAACTTATCTACTATAGATTTCAGCCTGTTAATTTCATCCTTAAAGTTTTAATTTTTTGAATCAATGTGAATTTTTCAATTGAAAGAATTTCAGCTTGTTTCACTAAGGACTGATTTTTCAATTTCAGCTCTTTGTTTTTCTTCCCTAGTTTCTTTAATTCATCAATTGAATCATAGAAAGCTTCATGCAATTCTTCAAAAGTAAATTCACTAGTGGATTCAGAAGTTACCTCATTTTCATGTGCCATCAGGCACAGATTGGCTTGTTCGGTTGAGGTTTCCTCGTCGGAGCTTGAGTCATCACTCGCACTCCAGGTCGCCATCATTGCCTTCTTTTTGAATTTCTTTGGACCTTTCTTCAATTGAGGACATTCGGATCTGAAATGTCCTGGCTTCTTGCACTCATAGCATATAGGGGTTTGATCTTTCTCCTTTTCTATGCTTTGATCCCCTTTTGTAAATTTCTTTCTCATCCCCTGTTTCCTTTTTCTTAGAAACTTCTTGAATTTCCGGGTGATGAGAGCCATCTCCTCATCCTGATCTTCATCTTCAGAGTCATCTGTTTCATAATCAGGTGAAGTTGTGGATTTGAGGGCAATGGTTCTTTTCTTTTTGATTTCATCCTCTTGATGTTGCATCATGCTAAGTTCATGAGTCATCAAGGATCCAAGAAGCTCTTCTAGAGGTAGAGTGTTCAAGTCCTTTGCTTCTTGGATGGCAGTCACCTTGGCTTCCCAAGTTCTTGGCAGTGACCTGAGAATCTTCCTTACAAGTTCACTGTTAGTATAAGATTTGCCAAGACTCTTTAAACCATTGATTATATCAGTAAAACGAGTAAACATAGCAGTTATGGACTCATCATGCTCTATTTTGAACAATTCATATTTATGTACAAGCATGTTTATTTTAGACTCTTTTACTTGATTTGTTCCTTCATGGGTGACTTCTAACCTATTCCATATTTCTTTAGCAGATGTACAAGTAGAAATGCGATTAAATTCACTAGCATCTAGTGCACAATAAAGAACATTCATAGCTTTGGCATTTAATTGTGCCAATTTCTTGTCAACCTCATCCCATTCTTTCTCGGGTTTGGTTGACTCCTCACCATCTATAATCTTGGTGGGTGTGTGAGGACCATTCACTATGATACTCCACATATCATAGTCGAGTGCTTGTATGAAAATCTTCATCCGAGCTTTCCAATAGGTGTAATTAGACCCATTGAAAAGTGGAGGTCGGTTTGTTGATTGCCCCTCAGCTAGAGAAGTTCCAACATGGGTTGCCATAGATCTTTGGCTCTTTGATTGTTAGATCAAAGAAGGGCTAGAGCACTGGCTCTGATACCACTTGTTGCCCAGCTATGCAACCCAAGAGGGGGGGTGAATTGGGTTTCTAAAAATTTTAAGCCCAACAGATAACTTATGAAGAACAAAACAATGGCTTTAAATCAATATTAGTTAACTAAAGCAGTATTGCAAGGATATAATAAAGAAATAAGATAAAGCGATAAAGCACACCACAAACACAAGGATTTATAGTGGTTCGGTGCTAACCTTGCACCTACATCCACTCCCCAAGATCCCACTTGGGAATTTTAATCCACTATCCTTTGTATTCAACCCGAATACAAAACGTCGGAAACTCCGACACTAGCTATCCCAAGCTAGAATACAAGACGTCGGAAACTCCGACCCTAGCTATCCCAAGCTAGAACACTTATTTCCCGGGTACAAGCAAACCCAAAACACTCCGATTTCAGGTTCGGATCAACCTTTCCTTATTTTGGAAATCCTCCAAAAACAAGAGCAAAAACTCACAAAGAGTAAGAATATTTAGAGCACAGATGAATACAAAAACAGCTCCTTAAATGAGCAAATATAACAATAAAAGCTTTACTCAAATGAAGAACCCCTTTTTCAGATTTTCTCAAGATGAATGAACGGTTGAACGCTTGAGAAGAGGTTGATTGTTGATTGAAGATCTCTTGAAAGCTTTGAACGATCTCTAGATCAAGGTTGAAACGATAGGCGTGAAGAATTCTCTCCTTGAAAGATCTTCCTTTTCTCTTTCACAATCTCTCTGGTATATTGTGGATCCTCTCTCTTTTTCTCTATGGATATTTCGTTGATCTCAGGCTTTTTCTTGCAAATTTCGGATCCTCTCTTCTGTTCTTCTCTTTTTCTTCTTTTTCTCTTTTCACATTTGATTTCACGTTTGATCCGCTATTTAATCTGCAATTTCTTTCATCATTTAAAGCATTTTGTAGCATTAGAAGCAAGAGAAAACAATTTAGGCAGATAAAGAGCCGTTAGAGGATTTTTAGGAAGCATAAATGGCAATTAAAACGGGCAAAAAAATAGCCGTTGCTGACATTTCCCGTCGCAGGGGTCGACTCATGAGTCGACTCATGCTTCAGGAGTCGACTCATGAGTCGACTTCTGTTGCAACAGACCAGAAGATCTGATTTCTGGATTTTTCGGCTCAAATCAGCAGAGGTCGACTCATGAGTCGACTCATGCCTTGTGGGTCGACTCATGAGTTGACTCACAGGTCGTGCCAAGTCAAAAATCCAGCGTGCCATGGGAATTTTTTGTGTGCCATTCAGCTCATAGTGCCATGAGTTGACTCATGAGTCGACTCATGCACTTCAAACCTTCATAACTTCAAAAATATTAGTCCAAACACAATGAAATTTTCACCAATAGATTTCAAATCATTTGTTCTACCAAATGGTACTATCAAATCAGGATTTTAGCAAAATTACAATTTTGCCCTTGAAGAGCATAAGGACTTTTTCAATTGTTTGTATCCCTTCAATCTGCTTTGTAATCATCAAAATCAATCTAGGAGCAACACCAAATGATGTGGAGATATTGGTATGGCATACAAGTGAGATGTAGGAGTATATCTCATTGAACGTGATCAACTGCAGAGCACTCTACTGTCAAGGGTAGCTCGTGAAGGATAAGGGTTTAAGTGTCCCTCCGATCTGAGATCACCATAGTGACTTGTAAGCAACTCACTATACTTTGATGTCAGACTAACTGAGTTTTAAATTCAATGATGAAAGATTTTTGGATGCAGTTAAGTACTTGTCAAGTCGGTGCATGAGTCAAGATGGAATTGACCCCTCAGAATTAGTAGGAGTTAATGTATCAATGTATTTCAATTTAGCAAAATCTGGATCCGAATAATCCATGTGATAGATTTGAAAGATTGAAATACAATGTGGATGACTTATCTAAGATTGATAATTAAATTCTGGGTCTCCTTGAGTATTAGGGTCAAAGGGATGAATTATACGGTAACCATACGTCAATAGGTTCTTGAATGTTGCTTCGCCATCATTCGACCTATCCGGACGTCGGATCCCATTGCTAGATAGTTACATCGATTGGTTCAAAAATTTATTTTTGTACTACTGATTTAGGTTCAAACCTATAAGGTCACACTCAAAAAAAGTTTCTGTCTGATCATGTGGCTGATCAATGATTGAGAATCATTCAAGCGCTTAATCGTTAATTCAATTGATGGTTAATCTTATATAAAAATTATAATAAATTTATTCACCAAGTATTAGTAAATTAATAGAGAATTAATTAGCAATTAAATTACTAATTAGCTCAATTTGATTGAGCAAAGAGAATTAAATAAAATCTAATTGAATTAGATTCAATTAGGTTTAACTCGATTAGGTTATGAGATGACCTAATCACTAAGAAAGATTTATCCCTGATTGGATCAGGACTTTGATTTAATCAATTTTTAATTTGATTAAAATTTGATTAAAAATTTATGAACCTAATTAGATTAAAATTTCATATATTTATTTGGGCTTGGCGAGATGTGATTTTATTAGGAGTCAAATAAGGAAACATAGAGTCCATAGAAGATTGGACTCTTCTCCCATGCACCACCAAGATTGGATGCCACTTTTCTCCATGAACAAATGAGTTTTTGATGAGATTTCTTCATGCAAAAAAGTCCTCCACCCTCCCTTCCTCACATCCAATAATGGATAAAAATCTATTTTTTTATGGAAGGTTCAAATGTGATTTGAATTGGCAACCATATATAGATAATGTTTGACATTATCTACAAGTCCACACGCCACACCCTTTATCCTCTTGATTTTGTATGATAAATAAAGTGATATGGGGCATGGGAAATCATAAAGAAATTAGTTTTACCATGAAAAAATATTAGTTGGGGCATGCAACATTTATTTTGGCATGGACTTGTGAAAGAAGTGGCGACATCTTTTGGAAGAGTCCGAGATCTCTAGGACTC
Source organism: Elaeis guineensis (assembly GCF_000442705.2). Lineage (NCBI taxonomy): Eukaryota > Viridiplantae > Streptophyta > Magnoliopsida > Arecales > Arecaceae > Elaeis > Elaeis guineensis. The sequence goes on from NC_026000.2 coordinate 93,612,430, forward strand.
TTCACCCCACCTCCTTACACATTGAAGTAAAAGGGTTTTATTTTTACTTTTGTGCATGTAAAAGACTAGAGAAATATTTCTCCATGGTAAAAGGGTTTGGGCATTGTTCTTGGCATGAGAAAAAGAGAGGAGAGTCTTCTCTCTTGGGGTGTGCATAAAACCTAGTTTTTAGGGTTTTGGTCCTCAAGATTTGGGAAGAGAAACAAAATAAGAAAAAAATTATTTTCTTCTCCATCTTTTTTCTACCTCTTTATATCCTCTAGAAGTCCATCTTCAACTTCTAAAAAGATTTTAGAGATTTAAAATTTAGATCAGTCAAGAAGAAGGTCTTCACGTGAACTAGCATTCCTGAGAAGATCGATCAGATCGGAGCTTCGAGTGGACTTTCTGTAGAGGTCGGACGTGTTTGCAGCTACGAGCAACCAGTAAGGATCATCTTTACCATGTTTCTCAGTAGTAGTAATCATTAATCCAAGCTCAGATATCGAGTTCTGAACTCAGATAGATGTAGATTTGATCTACTACTTATACCATGTATGTAGATTTTATCATGTGATTATTTCAGATTTTATATGCAATATATCATATCATAGATCCTAGAGTAGGTTATTTAATGATTAGATCATATATATGTTAGATTAATATGATTAATCTAGTTATCTTTCACTATAATTTATTCAAAAAAATTTTGAAATACATGTATGAAATCGCCTATATTTTCCAACAGATAAGGTATAAGCCAGACCTCTCACACCTTAGGGTCTAGGGATGTCCTGCATATGTCAAGCATTTGAAAGTAGACAAGCTCGAATCTAGGTTTGACAAGTATTTATTTATAGGATACTCAAAAAAGACTAAGGGGTATTACTTCCACTAGACTGATGAACAAAATGAAGAAAAAATAGATAGTTCAAAGTATATATTTTTAAAATTTTATAGTAGAAAAATAAAAGATTAAACACTTTAATCTTCTAAACATGCCTTGGATCAGATCTAAACTATCGTTAAGGATCTATGACATAAAAAATTTATATATAAAGTCTAATATAAAATAAAAAACTGTATCGATCACATCAATGCTCTGAATCTGATCTAACCTTTAGATCACATTGATTGAGTTCAGAACTCATCACCTTTTCATGGGTTGATGATCTCCACTGCTGATAGATATGGTACAAAGCTCTCATTGATGTCGAGCAGCCACATAGGTCATCTGTGTTGGGTTTCAGTGATGTAGCAGAATATAAATTTTAAAAATTTTTATATGTATTCAACAATTGAAAATAAGTTTAACAATTAAACAGGACTATCAAAACATAAAATCTTAGAAATACCTTGATGATTACAATCAAACAACATAAGCATGTATAATAAGAAGATATCAGAAGCTATATACCAACATGAAGATGATGATCTGGTAATCATAAGATCTCCACAAGACTCCAAAATAGAAGACTTCCAACGGTGATCCACACAGGACTGATCAGGGCCCTTCCCAATTCAACGTGGTGCTGCAGCATTCTTTACAAGTTTGCTGCCGGTCGTCCTTCGCAAGAATGAATTGTACCATAGCTTATATACCTTCGAGACCTCCACTAAGGCCACTCTAGAAACTATTGTCCAAATAATCTCACCACACAAAAATCAGATTAGATGTTCTGAAGGAAAAATCACCTTTTTCCTTTGTAGGATCTTCCAGATTTTATCAAATCTGGGGCAAAATAATTTAAAAATTTTATCCTATGCTCTTTTAGATCTAATATCTATTAGATCTAATTTTATTATCTGATATTTAAAATCTAAAATTAAATCTAAAAGTATGAGAAGTATAGACATGAAATACCTCAAGGGTAATCTGATTACCCTGTAGATGATCGCAGCAAGCCTGAGGTTCTGATTTAGCCACATAATCTCCTAGCCTCTACCAGTATCCACTTAGGTAGGATTTAGATCATCTTCTCCTCACAAATCTCTACTCTAAAAATTAAAATTAAATCTGATTAGAAAGATCTTCAAAAGTCTTCCTGAAGTTGGAGCAGCAGCCTGTTGAAGAAGTTCTACAGCCTTCCTGTTCAAGGCGTCACCATGCCTTAGACCTTTGCCAGATGGACGTCCAAATCCTTGGATGTGAAGAGAAGAGGGAGAGCTATAGATGGGATATGGAGAAGAGGAGGGGTGGCTGGCTTTTGCTGGGTAGCGAGCAGAATCACTAAACCCTAGGCGTAGACAGGGTTTATATAGACCCTGCTGTGCTGCGCAGTGCCACATCATTGACCAATCAAAAAATTTTAATAAATCCAAACAAATTTTGATTGATGAAGTGATATCATCTGATCACATTAGATATGAACCCCCACTCTCTCTCCTATGTTGGCACCATCTTTCGATAAGCACAAAGGAAGGTTGGTGCCAACAAGTCCATGTTGATCAAGACTCTTCATCCTTATCCATTTGGGGCACCCACTTAATCCAATTGGGCTCACGCCATAATCTGATTATGGTGCCCAATTTAATATGGTTTTGGCATGTGAACACTCTACAAAAATCTTCCAATGAGCTCTCTTCAGTTTAAGACCCATATGTCAATATTTGATAGATGTCCTAAAATGAAAATGGCAGGTGACAGGAATTAGCAGGTGTTGTCTTAAATTCATCTCATGAATTAAGACAAGACTTTTTTGAGCTGAAAAAGCTTCATTTAGACTGAGAGAAATCTTTTCAAGATTTTTTGGGTGAGTCAAATCACATTTGGCTCAGTCGAGATAGAAAAGATTATACGAGAAGAAAGTTAGGCCCAATCGTGTGCTAGCACGATTTTCTTGAACCTAATTGGATCTAATCCAAATCAATTGGGCTAGCCCAATTGATGACATCCAGACCCTAACCCTTATTTGTGTGATCCAGTTAGGTTCAATTCTGTATGGTAATGAGATATGTTGTGATCTCATCATCGACATCATCGAAACTCCTTTCGATGGATCAGAACTCTTCTGATTCAGACAATTAGAATGATCGATCATCAAGATCATTCTAATTGCTCCCAAAATCCTCCAGTGACACCTAGCAGTATATGGTGGCAACCCATTAGAACTGAAGATGAACCTCTCGGTGCAGCTACCTGTGTGATTGAGTTTCTCTATCATGAGTCCCGACTGAATAGGGTTAAGGTGAACTCGACAAACCCAACATCAGTCATATGAATCAATCGATTGATCCGAGTCCGATGTGAAACCCCAATGAAAAACTCTTTTTCCATTATTTCACTCTACCATGGCCATGGGCTTAAGGACTCGATCTTTTGATCATCATAGGACCACTCCTTTCATCTACCAAGGTTGATAGATCCCATCTTGGTACGACCTAGTTCCTACAATGAATATGCTACAGCCAACATACACCTCAGGGTTCTGAATGGCTAGGAGACCGAGTTATAGTGTAGTCAAACTATAACACACTCAAGATGAACTGTCGATGCACCTCAGGTCAAAAAATTAGACACACAACTGCAGCATCGAGCTAGTCATCGATGAGAAGGTAGACTTCTTAATGACTGCTCGATATGGCACGCTCAGTACTCTCGTTCTTAATGAATACCTGTACTCTCATTTCGATGTCTCCATGCCGTAGACTCAAGATACATCTATCCTAAAGAAGCAATCATACACCAACCTTCTGGATCGATCACCATTCTCGTGATGATCCTATGGTCAGGAGCTGTTTATGAGTTAGTTATGTAAATTCATGCCTTAAATTTTCAACTCTTGAAAATATGAATTGATATTCCTACTAACTCAAAGGATGTATCATAGACACAATGTACACAATGTGATAGAAGAATAACCCATTTATTGATTTATAGTCAAAATTATAAATTTATCCTTAGATTTGTACAGGAATGTGTCAGCTAATCTGGCATCTAGGACACACATCTAACAAACTCCCACTTGACCTAATGCCAATTGGCTACATATCTAAGTTCCATCTTCTTAAGGTGGGCTTCGATCTTTTGCTGTCCTAATGGCTTTGTCAGTGGGTCTGCCACATTATCTGTGGAGTCGACTCTCTTAACCTTGACATAACTTTTTTCGAGATAATCACAGATCAGATGGAATCGCCACTCGATATGCTTGGACTTCTGGTGAGACCTTGGCTCTTTAGCTAGGGCTATGGCACCATTATTGTCACAGTAAAGAGAGATGGCATCCGATGACATCACTCTAAGCTCTGCGGCAAACTTTTTGTATCAGAATACCTCTTTCGCAGCTTTCGATGCAGCAATATACTCTGCCTCCATGGTGGAATCTGCAATCACTGTCTGCTTGGAACTCTTCTAGCTAACTTCACCACCATTGCAAATGAACAGACTTTCAGATGTCGACTTTTGATCATCTATATCGGACATAAAGTCTGAGTCTGTATATCCCTAAATTTGGAGTTCTCCATTCTCAAAGACTAGAAACATATATTTAGTCCTTCTCAAGTACTTAAGGATATATTTCATAGAAGTCCAGTGCTCTTTGCCTGGATTCGACTGATACCTGCTTGTGACACTCACAGCATGGGCTATATCAGGTTGTGTACATAGCATGACATACATGAGGCTCCCTATTATCGAAGCATAAGAAATTTTGCTCATGCGTTCAATCTCTTCAGGTGTGCTAGGGCACATCTTCTTGGAGAGATGAATGCCATATCTAAAAGGTACTAAACCTCTTTTGGAGTTTTTCATGCTAAATCTTTTTAGCACCTCCTCTATGTACATCTTCTATGAAAGTCCCAGCATCCTATTTGGTCTATCTCTATAGCCTTAATATCCAGTATAAAGGATGCCTCTCCTAGATTTTTCATAGAGAACTCAGACAACCATACTTTGACTGAGGTCAACATGGAATGTCATTCCCAATTAGGAGGATGTCATCTACGTACAATACGAGGAAGACAACTGTGCTCCCACTGACCTTTTTGAACACACATGATTCCTCCTCGTTCTTGATGAAACCAAATATTTTGATCACATCATTGAAATGAGTATTCCAGCTTCGAGATGCTTGCTTAAGTCCATAAATGGATCTTTGCAGCTTGCAGACCTTGTGATCATCATCATTGGATGTGAAATCAAGTGGCTGTTCCATATAGATATCTTCCTTAAGATGTCCATTTAAGAACACAGTTTTCACGTCCATCTGCCATATTTCATAATCGAAATAGGCTACAATAGCAAGCAATGTGCGGATGGATTTTAGCATGGCTACGGGCGAGAAGGCATCCTGATAGTCAATCCTTCGCATTGACTATAACCTTTTGCTACGAGCCTAGCCTTGAATGTCTCTACATTCTCATCTGCACCTATCTTTCTCTTGAAGATCTATTTACACCCAATAGGTACAATACCTTCAGGTGGATCTACCAAGGTTCAGACTTGGTTTGAGTGCATTAAGTCAATTTCTGATCTCATTGCCTCTAACCATTTCTCGGAGTTGATATCTGATATCGTCTCATCATAGATCTTGGAATCATCACCATGAGCCCCATTTCCTATAAGGAACATTTCCTCTATATCCTCTTGTATAGTACCTAAGTATCTTTCAGGAGGACGAAAAACCCTAGTCGATCTACGAAGTGAAAGAGGTTGTGTTAGGACTGGTTCTAATTGATTGGGTTCCTCAGGTTCTTTAGCTCGTTGCTCTTGGGAGATATTCTCCTTGAGCTTAATTATTCTTCCGATGCCACCATCTTGAATAAACTATTTTTCAAGAAAAATAGCATTTCAACTCACAATCACATTGTGGTCTTTCAGAATATAGAAATAGTATCCTAATGACTCTTTAGGATATCCTATGAATCGAGCTCTAAAAGACCTGAACTCTAACTTGTCCATCTTCTATCTCTTGACATGAGCCAGACAACCCCAAATTCTGAGATTATTCAGACTTGAATTCTTACCATGTCATATCTCATACGGTGTGGTAGGAATAATTTTAGAAGAAACCCTGTTGGTGCAGAATTCCACTGATGTCGGAGAAGCTGGAGTCGAGGGGATCATGGCTGTCATCGGGACCTGCAAGAAAAATCTAAACCGGAGTTGGGGGTGCTCCGGCAAGACCCTCCGATGCTCAAGTCAGTACTCTGCTTCAACAGAAATAGAGCACTCGAATGGAATTTTAGCAGAGTTTAGAGATAGTATTTAGAGCTTCGAGGAGAACATATCTAGGGGGTCTCTTTTATAGATAGAAGAGCATAACCGATTGATAATGACATCTGTAATTGCCTGGTAGTGGACTGTTCGGAGCCATGTGGAGTTTGTTATGGAGAGTAGTAGTGTCCATTGTCGTGACTTGTCGGAGAGTGGTGGGGCCATGTGGAGTTTGTTACAGAGAGTGGAGTGGTGTCCGTTGTCGTGACTTACCGGAGAGTTCGGACCGGATGGCTGAAGCTCGGTTAGGACATTTGGTGGAGCAGAATAGCTCTCTGCCTTAGCAATCTAAGAGAAACTTAGATATTTTTGAGGTTGCTGGCGGGTTAACTATTGTTGGGTGCCTTAGGCATTGATGCTATAGATGGAAGTCATCTGCTGTAGAAGCTGGGATGAAAACTTTCTGTTGGAGAAATCCGACTGGAGTTCTGTTGCTAGAGAAGTCTGTCTGAAATTTGTTTGATGTAGAAGCTTGTCTGAAGACTATCTGCTGGAGAGGTCTGATTGCATGAGAAATTTGACAGAGGTCGACCGATAGTGAAATTCAGAAGGCGCTATAGAAGGTTGACCATTAGAAGAGTCCAAAAGGCATTGTGGAAGTTCGATCACTGGAGGAGTCTGGAGGACATTATGGAAGGTCGACCGCTGGAGGGGTCTGGAGGGAATTTGTCCGTTGGAGGGGTCTAGTTGGCACTATTGAAGTATGATTGGTACTGTTGAAGGTTGATGGCTGGAGAGGTACGGAGACACCATAGACAGTCGGTCACTGTAGAAATCCGATCGCTGGAGCCCATCCGTTGTAGAAGTTAGTCTGGAATCCATCGACTGTAGAAGTTCGGACGGAGTCCGATTCTTGTAGGAGTCTGAAAGGAGGCTACTTACTGTAGAAGCTCGGATGAAGACCGATTGCCGTGGAAGCCCGAATGGAGATCGCTTATTGTAAAAGCTCGGATGAAGTCCACTTACTGTAGAAACTCAGATGAAGTCCGCTTGCAATAGAAGTCCAGATGGAATTCGCTTATTGTAGAAGCTCGGATGAAATTTGAAAGGCAATCGATCATTGTGGAAATTTGGATGGAATCTGGTTACTGTAGAAGTCCTACTGCTGGAGAAGCCCGGACATTGACGAAGTTCGGAAGAAGCTCGAAGTAAAGTCGATCGTGACAGGAGGAAGTATGGAAGAGATTCAGAGAGTAGTCAATCGCTGTAGAAAATCAGCTGATAGTGAAGCCCGGAGAGCATTTAGAGCAGTCCGATAGATGACTGAAGGAGCTCATTATCGAAGAAGTCTGGAGGGTATGATAGGAGTTCGTCCATTGGAGAAATCTGGAGGACACTGTGGAAGGTCGACTGCTGGAGGAGTCCGGATGGTACTATGGAAGCTCGGATGGCCGGGAGAGTTCAGAAAGACGTCGCACAAGGTCAGAAGCTGGAAGAGTCCTAGGAGGGTTGGCCTCTTACGAACTTCGGCTGGGGTTATTTTATATCCAACACCAATCTCCCTACTTTTGAGTTCAAGTTTCGAATGAACGAAGTACAAAGAAATTTTCACAGCTGAAGTTGCCCCCCTTGATTTTCGTACTCGATTGTTTCCAGATATTTTGACATTTGTTGCATCGGTGCTGGAGTTTTTTCGAATCGAGGCGACCTAAAAAGATTTTTTCAGAATTCTCACTGGAGCATTGCCCTAGGTATGGTGCAATAATGATTCTGTCAGTCGTCAGCCATCTGCCACGACGAGTAGGACATGCGACGGTTGTAGGTCAGCCAAAGGAGATCTGCAATCATTATTGCGTCAGACACTGAGGTCTATTTAAATGCATCCCCCTTCTTCAGCGATTTAACCTTGCCTAAGATTTTTCTTCAATCCCTTCCTCTTCCCCGAGAGCTTCGTCCTCCTCTGGCATCCCTTTCGATCTTAGGCACCCTTCAGGTCGACCTCCATCACCTTTGCTGCCCTCCTATACCTCTCAAACCAGCCTCGGTTAGTTTCGGAACCCTTCTTTTTCTTGCTGTTCTTCCATTTTTTCTCCTCTGCATTCTGCCCATTTGGTCTCTTCATGAGTGCCTTGTTTCTTATTTTTTCCAATTTTTTCAAGATTTTTTGGTATTTTCATTTGATTCAAAATGTCCTCCAACACTTCCTCATCTAGCAATTCTAGAAGTTTGTCAGCTCCAGCCCCACAAAATCCTAGTATTGTAGATGAACCCATACTTAGGATCGGACCTCGTTTGATCTTTGTACCAGACACCATTCCCAGCTCTTTGACCTCGGATGAACTCTCGCTGATTAGGATTCAGTATTGGGTTCCTTCGGAGTATGAGCTTGAGCTTCCCGGGCCAACTTACTGGACTAGCGCCCCTCCCCCTGGCCGCTTTTGTTTATACCAAGAAGCCTTTCGCACTGGGCTTCGACTTCCACTCCCACCTTTTGTTGTTGCTCTTTTTCGCTTTTTAAATATTTCTCAAGTTTCTGTAGCGTTGAACTCCTTTAGGTTTCTGATAGGATTTCTTTCCCTCTGTTGTTTAGCTGATGTCTGGCCAACTCTTTCTTTGTTTAGAAATTTTTATACCTTTAAGCATCACCCTTCGGCAAAGGACTGGTGGTACTTCTCCCCTCAGTTCGGTAGAAAGGGGTTGCTAAAAGGTGCCCCCTCTTCTATCCACAACTGGAAGGAGAGGTACTTCTATGTCCGATGCTCGACCCTGATGCTGGGGTTGCCCCCGTGGGTCTCCCTAAGGGACTCATCCGTCAGGCTTCTAGCCTAGGAAAGGATGACCTTGAAGCCTCTAATAAACTTAAAACTTATCCAGCTCCTCTTTCTCCGACCTTCTGAAGGAGCAACTTTTATTCAATGTTGGCCTGAGCCCTCTCAATCCTGTCGGTATTTTTTCTTTCTCAAGTCATTCGCTGCTTCCTCTTTCTCTTATTCTATTTCTAAGCTGTGTCGATCTTTTTTCATTACAGATATGGATGCAGATGCAGCTCAGATATTAGCTAAGGGTCTCAAGGCCCATAAGAGGAAAGGTGTCATAACTTCTGGGTCGGCAAAGAAGGCGAGGGTAGAGGAGACAAGCTCGGCCATGCTTGCCCAGGCGGCCATTGTCGTTGATGCCCCCTCCGACATCGAGCCCTAGTCCCCCCAGCTTCTTCAAGAAGCCCTCCGACCGAGGTTCCCGCTCCAGAGTCTCATCCCGAGGAGGCATCGAGGGTCGAAAGGAAGAGAAGGAAGAAGACGGTGGTCCGCAAGATCAGCAGCAGCAGGGCTGCCATCGAAAGGTCCAACAGCTCCGAAGAGGATCCGAGGGAGAATCCCTTCAATAACAGGGATTTAATAAAAAAGTTGGTCGACAGTTGCATTTTGCTCGAGATCGTCCACAAGATCGTCCATGCCGATCCTGAACAGCGGGTTTGGGACTCTCTAGGGTCTTTTCTTGAGGTAGGCTGATTTATTTTTTTCTTCCTTTCGCTTCTTCACTTAGTTCATTCCTTAGCTTTCATATTTGACTTCCTGGCCGCTTTTGCAGATTGGACACCAGCTCATCGCCAACATGGAGGTGATGAAAAATACAAAGAAGGAAGCAGCCCAGGTGGAGGAAGGTCGCCAAGCTGAGGCTGCCTGACATAAGGAGAAGGTCGCCGAAGTCACGAGTCTCCAAGAGGCGCTCCAGAAGGAGGAACAAACTTCGACGGATCTGAAGGCTGCTTTGGAGGAGGAAAGAAGGAGGGCAGAGGCCGAGGTCTCCAAGCTGAAGGGGCAGATCCCAACCCTAGTCTCGGAGGCAAGGGCCCAAGCAGTGGAGGAGTTCAAGACCTCCTCCGAGATGAGGGATCTGAATATTAAGTTCGGCCAGACCGCCTTTATCAAAGGCTTTGAGCTTTACTAGGAGAAGGTGGTCGAAAAGTTTTCTGAACTCAACCTCAGCTTCCTGGATGAAGCGTCCGACGATGAAGCCAGAGCTTCCGAAGCTACTGCCAGTCTCCCTCCAGTCGGGACCTCTTCAACTACCGCAGCTGTCGTGACCGACCTTCCAGGGGCATCGAGCTCCTCCACTTCTGCTCCAGAGGTTCGAGACCTCTAATTTTGTACTTTTTCTTTGTTACAACTTTATTTTCTCTTTCTCTTATACTTAAGAATTATTCAATTGATAAAATCAGATTTCTCTTTACGGAGAGCTCCTTTTTCTCCTTCTACTTCCTTTTTTTCTTTTCTTTTTTTTTTTGCAATGATTTGCATTGTTATGCTCTTGTTTTTCGACAACAGTGCCCAATCGAAGCTCTTCCCCTACCGCAGGGGATTCCTTTGAAGTCTATGATCTGGGATTTGAGAAGGAAAGTTCGTCACCTAACGAAGAAATCAAAGAAGATGGACGACGAACTTCACAGGCTGAGAAAGTGCCATTCGAAAGCCACCGTGGAGGTTACTCACCTTTGGAACCTCTATAAACAAGACTTCATGGACTACAGCCGGAAGAAGGCCAACTTTGAGAAGGAGCTTGAGGAACTCCAGAAATATGCCAATGACCGATCTTGGACTCAGGCCTCCAAGATCAGCTCCCTCGAGGTTGAGTTGGCGGTCGCACGAGAGAGATTGGCCAATTGGAAGGGAGCTCATCCTGGCTTCCAACTCAGGCTGACTATGGCTGGGACTGGTCGAAGAAATTCTTCGACCTCCAAAAGTAGCTATAGGATGCTGAGATGAATTACAACACTTTCCGAATCGGCTGGAGCAGGCAAATAGACGACTACAGAAGGAGGCTCAAGATAGTGACCGACGAGGTTGCTTGCCTTCAGAAGCAGCTGTCCGAAAGAGCCCAGGCCATCTCGATTCAAGGCTCCGATGAGCTCCGATCCTTGAGGAGGATCATGAAAGAACTATCCGTAGCCCTTGTGAAGGAGAAGGCCGAACTGCAGTGGCTGAAAATTCAGCTGACCTATGAGTAGTAGGCAGTCAAGGATGCAGAAGCGGAGTTCGAAGTTCTGAGGAAGAGGCTTCGAAAATCAGAGGGTGAAAGCCGACGGTTTTATCAAATGTATTGGGAGATGCTGTTAAGAAAGATGGAACTGGAAGAAGAAGTTGAAAACTTAAAGCAATCCCTGATAATGGTTGGAACCGAGAGTTTGAAGTCAGAAGAAGCTGAGCTTCCTTAGAGCTTGTTTTACCTTTGTTCCATGTATTCTTTTCTTTTCTTGTCATTTTTTTTTGGCCTTCAAAGGCTTTTGTAATGCACTCTTGACTAATGAAATAAAAAAAAAATTTCTCATTATCTTGTCTATTCTTTCTCTGAGTTATCGTTTGCCGAGCTTCTCTTATCTTTTATCTTATTCGATGTCGACATAGTTCGAAGGTTCCTGGTCATCGTCGTGTTGATTCACCCTTTTTGTTTATGATCAAAGGTCTTTTCGAGGCCATTTGAATTTGATGCTTTCTCTCGGTGTTCGAGCTTAGGGTTCGAACTTCTCGTTACTTTGAGGAAGTATATTTTCTCCTGCTAGTATTGGGTTCCCCCTTAGAGACTGAGGATTTTTGACAAGAGTTTTCTTTCTCGTTGAGATGAGGTCCCTTGTGTCTTAGATGTAGTTCATTTTTTTCTTATCTCTGGTGTAGATTGTCGCTTTTCCTTTTTCACTCCCTCTTTTTTTTTTTTTATGTTTGAGCAAGGGTTTTTCCTCTGCTCCTAATTGAGGTTGTAGGGGTGTAGAGGAGCCGTTGAGGAGGCTTTTCTCCTCATCCGATCTTAAAGGATCAGGTCTTCATTTGTGTCAGGATGACGTTCTCCTCCTATTTTTGACATAATCAATTTTAGCTCATGTTAGGATGAGGTTTTCCTCCTGTTTCTAATAGGACTGTGGGGGCACATAAGGGCCATTGCGAGGGCCTCTCCCCCCATCCGGTCTCTTAATAATCGGATCTTCAATTTTGCTCATGTTAGGACGTGGTTCTCCTCCTGTTCCTAACATGACTGTGGGGGAACATAAGGGCCGTTATGAGAGCCTCTCTCCCCATTCGGTCTCTTAATAATCGGGTCTTCGATTTTGCTCATGTTAGGTGAGGTTCTCCTCTTGTTCCTAATATGGCTGTGGGGGCACATAAGGGCCGTTGCGAGGGCCTCTCCCCCCATCCGGTCTCTTAATAATTGGGTCTTCGACTTTGCTCATATTAGGATGAGATTCTCCTTCTGTTTCTAATATGGCTGTGGAGGTGCATAAGGGCCATTGCGAGGGCCTCTCCCCCCACCCGGTCTCTTAATAATCGAGTCTTCAATTTTGCTCATGTTAGAATGAGGTTCTCCTCCTATTCCTAACATGGCTGTGGGGGTGCATAAGGGCCATTGCGAGGGCCTCTCCCCCCACCCAGTCTCTTAATAATCGAGCCTTCATTTTTGCTCATGTTAGGATGAGGTTCTCCTCCTATTCCTAATATAACTGTGGGGGCGCATAAAGGCCGTTGCGAGGGTCTCTCCCCCCATCCGGTTTCTAAATAATCGGGCCTTCGTTTGTATCGGGACGAGATTCTCCTCTTGTTCCTGACATGCTTGGTTTTGATTGTCTGAAGGAGCTACTCCCTATCGTTATAAGCTCATGCCAAAATAAAAGATATGCGAATATGAAATTTTTATTTAAGGCAAAGTTATCGATAATACATTCGTAAATTTTTTGAATTGCATGGTCGTGGAAGATCTGCTCCTCCGAGCTCTTTTAGGTAGTATGTTCAGGGCCGGACTACCTTTCTGACTTCATACGAGCCTTCCCAGTTCGGGGCAAATTTCTCTTGGTTCTGAGGTTGTGAAATAGCAGCTCGTCGAAGTACTAAGTTCCCTGCTCTGAAGGCTTTGCTCTTGACCCGAGAGTTGTAGTAGCGGACTACTTTCTGCTTGTAGACTGCCATCCGGACTTGAGCTGTCTCCCACTTTTCTTCTAACAAGTCGAGATTGGCCTTGAGATCCTGTGAGTTGCGCTGCTCGTCGAATGCCAGGACTCACACCGACGAAAGTTTGAGTTCTATCGGGATAACAGCTTTTGTTCCGAAGGCTAAGGCAAAGGGGGTCTCTCCGTGGGTAGTCTTTAGGTAGTTTGGTATGCCCATAACACATGATAAAGCTCATGTGCCCAAGTTCCCTTTGCATTTTCAAGTCTCTCCTTGATTCCTTGCAACAGAGTCCTGTTAGTCACCTCAGCTTCACCGTTTGCCTGTGGATGGGCTACTGATGTGAAGTTATGGGAGATGTTTAAGTTCTCACAAAATTCAGCAAACCTTGCTCCAGCAAATTGTCGCCCATTATTAGTAATGAGAGTTCTGGGTAAGCTGAACCTACAAACGATTGACTTCCAGACGAAGTCCTGCACTTTAGCTTCTGTGATTTTCGCCAAAGGTTCGACTTCGACCCACTTGGTGAAGTAGTCAATTACCACCAAGAGGAACTTTCGCTGCTCGGACGCCATGGAAAAAGGTCCAAGGATATCCATCCCCCATTGTGCAAACGGCCATGGGGCACTCAAAGGTGTAAGTTCGGAGGTGGGCTGTCTTTGGATATTTGCATATCTCCGACACCAATCACACTTTCTGACATATTCAATGGAGTCATGGTACATTGTAAGCCAGTAATAACCTTGTCGGAGCAGTTTGTGGGATAAAGATCTGGCCCCCAGGTGACTTCCGTAGACTCCTTCATGTACCTCCCACAAAGCAAAGTCAGCTTCAGAAGCTCGGAGATATTTCAAGAGGGGCAAAGAGTATGATCTCTTGTACGGCTCGCCCTCATAAAGAATATATCGGGAGGCCTAGTTTCTAAGCTTCCAAGCTTCTTTTGCATCATGAGGAAGAACCCCGTCTTTGAGGTATGCAACCAGTGGGTCAATCCAGCTGGGTTCATGGCTAATCTCCATTACAATCTGTGGTTCTTCCATACTTGGACATTTCAGAACTTCGAAGAGGACTTCCTTGGGTAGTTCAGTCGGAGCCAGTGTAGCCAACTTGGAGAGAAGATCGGCCCTGGTATTTTCTGCTCTTGGAATCTGCTTGATGTCAAAGCTACCAAAGGCAGGGATGATCTCTTTTACCTTTTCGAGATACTTGGCCATACTGTCCTCCCTAGCTTCATAGTTTCCACTGACTTATCCCACTACCAATTGAGAGTCACTGTAGACTTGGAGCCAATCTACTTCTAATTCTTTGACGATCTTCAATCCTACAATCAGAGATTCATATTCTGCTCCATTATTTGTCACAGGAAATTCGAAGCGCAGCGCGTACACCACGATGATTCCTTTCGGATTGATCAAGATCAGGCCCGTGTCCGTGCCTGACATGTTGGAGGAACCGTCCACATAGAGGGCCCAAAAACCATCAGGGAGATCTGTTCTTTCCTCAAGGGAGCTCGGCTGGAGCCCTGGATTGTCAGCTTCACCTCGTTCAAGTTTGACTTCTTTCAGGATAGTACATTCCACTATGAAGTCTGCTAATATTTGGGCTTTTATCGTCAGCCAAGGTCGATAGTTGATGTCAAATTTTGTGAGCTCAACTGCCCATTTCGCTATCCTTCCGAAAGCATCCGCTCGATGTAGAACTGCCTTAATCGGCTGGTCAGTGAGAAGTGTTATGGTGTACCCTTGAAAGTAAGGTCGGAGCCTTCGGGCTGCAATCAACAGAGCGTAAGTTAGTTTCTCTAACTTAGTGTATCTGGTTTCAGCATCTCTCAATACTCGACTTATGTAGTAGATCGACCGTTGAATTTTTGCTTCTTCCTTAACCAGAACTACTGTGAGATCCATAGGGGAGACCGCTGGTACAGGAACAACTTCTTTCCAGGTTCGGCCTTTGCCAATAGTGGAGGTGAGCTGAGGTAGTTTTTCAATTCTTCAAATGCTCGCTGACATTCAGTGGTCCAACAGAAGTTCTTTGACTGCTTAAGAGTCTGAAAGAAAGGTATGCATCATTCGGCCGACCTTGAGTTAAGCGATTCAGAGCTGCTACTCTCCCAGTAAGGCGCTAAACTTCCTTTATTGACTTCGGGATGGTCATTTCCTGGATGGCATGAATCTTTTTCGGATTTGCTTCAATCCCACGCCCCAATACCATAAAGCCCAAGAATTTTTCTGAGGTTACTCCAAAAGCGCACTTGGCTGGGTTCAGCTTCATTTTGTATTTTCGGAGGGTGCTGAAGGTCTCCTCAAGGTTGGCGATGTGGTTCATTAAGGATTTTCTTTTTACAAGCATGTCATCCATGTAGACCTCCATGTTGCAGCTGATCTGCTCTTTGAAGATTTTGTTCACCAGCCGTTGATAGGTTGCCCCTGTATTTTTGAGGCCAAAAGGCATGACCCTATAATAGAAAAGACCACAATCAGTGATAAAAGCAGTCTTTTCTTCATCCTCTGGTGCCATCCTGATTTGATTGTAGTCGAAAATTGCATCAATGAAATTGAGAAGCTTGTGGCCTGAGGTTGCATCCACTAATTGGTCAATTCTGGGCAGAGGATAACTGTCCTTCGGGTAGGCTTTGTTCAGCTTTTTGAAGTCTATACACATCCTCCACTTGCCATTCGCCTTCTTGATGAGAATCACATTGGAGACCCAGTTTGGATAGTTGACTTCTCTGATGAACCCAACTTTCAAGAGTTTATCAACTTCCTTAGCTATTGCCTTCTGCCTTTCTAGTGCATGACCTCGATTTTTTTTTTCGTCGACTGATGTTTCGGATTAACAGTTAGACAATGTTCCATGACTTTCGCATCAATCCCCGACATGTCCGTCGGAACCCAAGCGAAAACTTCCATATTCTTTTGTAGAAAATTGATGAGCTGTGTTCGTACCTCTTCTCCCAGATTGGAGCCGATCTTCACCACGTACTCTTCATTCCCATCGTTCAAAGGAATTGAGACAAGATCTTCAATTGGCTCACCCCGTCCTTCGGCAAAATCGTCGTGGGTGTTTAATCCATCAACCAGACAAGGGTTAGACTGACCATTTCTTTGTAAGGCTATGTTATAGCAGTGTCTCGCCAGGACTTGATCTCCTCTGACCTCTCCGACCTGTTGGCTTGTTGGAAATTTCAATTTCGAATGGTAGGTCGATATCACAGCTCGGAGGGCGTTGAGGTCAGGTCAGTCGAGTATTGCATTGTAGGCAGACGGCACCCTTACTACTAAAAATTTCACTTGCGCTCTAGATTATTTCAGGTACCTACCTGCAACAACGGTCAAAGTTATTACTTCTTCCACTGGCACAGCATCGTCGTGAACCCTACCAATGGGGAGCTTATCGGCTCTAATCAATCATCTGGAATGGACATTTTTGAGAATGCATCGTAAAATAAAATATCATCTGAGCTTCCACTATCAATAAGAATGTGGCGTACATCATAGTTGGCAATATTTAAAGAAACTACAACTGCATCATTATGGGGGAATTGAATCTCCTGGGCATCTTCTTCAGTAAAGGTTATAGATTCTTCAGTCCTCTGCTGTTTGGGTGGTCCGACCGATCCACTGGCTGCTCTTCGTCGGGGTCCTCCAGAGATGGTGTTGATGATCTCGATTGGAGGTCGATCTTCAGGCTGTTCTTCCTTCCTTGATGGCTCTGGTTGTGGTAAGACCCTCAGTCGATCTTTTCTACCTTCAGGCCGGTGTCGAATGAATCTGTTGAGCCGACCTTATCTGATGAGCTCCTCGATCTCGTCTCGAAGCTGAATACACTCCTCCGTGTCATGGCCGTGGTCACGATGATAGAGGCAAAATTTGTTAGGGTTGTACTTTCTGGGGTGTGTACGCATCTTTTCTGGCCTTGGCAATTACTCCCTGATCTCCATCAGTACTTGAGTTTTTGGAGCATTGAGAGGGGCGTAGCTGTGTTATCTTCCTGGGGGAGAGCTCCACCAAACTCTGCAGTCTGGGCTTCTCTACCTATGAGCTCGGAGGGGAGTTCAGATACGCTTGTGTCTGGGGAGAGTTTGAGAACATGATCGAGCTTCACTCAGCCTTTTTTCAGCTGCGGACTTGCTGGAGTCACTCGCCTGCCATTTTTTTGCGGCCTCCTCATCCTTCAGCTTGAAGGCTTCCTCTGCTCAAGCATATCCTTCGACCCGAGCCAGCAAATCAGCGAAGTCCTTGGGATACTTTTTTTTTAGGAAAAATGAAAGATCATTCTTTTGAAGACCACTCTTCAGGGCAGCCATTGCAACTGATTGGTCCAAGTTTCGAACCTCCAATGCGGTGGCGTTAAAATGGTTGACACAAGTTCGGATGGATTCTCCCTCCTTTTGCTTGATGTTGATGAGGGACTCCGACCTCTCTGGAGACATCGGCTATTGACGAAATGAGCTGCAAACTGGTGGCTCATTTGATCAAAGGAGAAAATAGTACCTGGCTTCATTGTTGAGTACCAATTTCTTGCTGCTCCCTTCAAGGTAGATGGGAAAGCTCGGTACAGGATGGCGTCTGACGCGTCATGGAGCAGCATCATTGTCCGGAAGGCCTCCAGGTGGTCAACTAGATTCGAGGTCCCATCATAGCTCTCAAATTGGGGGAGCTTGAAGTTCGACGAGATCGATTCCTGCATAATCCTTTGAGAAAAAGGAGGGTCAGTATAGATATCCTCACCGTAAGCAGGGGGAGCATGGTGGAGCTCTTTGATTTGTTGGTTCATCTCTTGAAACCTTTGATCCAGGAGATCCTCTCGATCATGAATCTTGAGGGTCTTCTGACAGAACGGAGGTAGGGACCCTCCGGAGGTGGAATCATGATCATACAGAGGGCTCTCCGCCCTCTACTTCCCCTTTTCGGGGGATACAAAGCGACTGACCCGAGTGGGCCATCCGATCATTGAATTTTGGAACTCCGACCTGCTCTTTCCAGCCACACAAATGCCTGTGACTACTGCTACTACTGCTGCATGGTCTGCACTGCTTTGGTGAGGCCCCTGACATGCTGAACTAGCAGGTCGAACTACTCCATGCCGACTGTCGTTGCCGGAGGAGGAGCCTGGAAACTGGAGACGAGGTCGGAGCTGGTAGATCTCATTGAGATCTGCCCATGGAGGCTGTAGATCACCTAGTGGATGCCTTTTGGGGAGGCATCAGGTTGGGATATGTCTGGAGAAGAAGAAGATGTCGAAGAAGATGACCGAAGATAGTCCCATTGAGTACTCCTTTAAGAACAAGGGTCTTGCGAAGACACAGGGCCCTCCTTCTAGTGCCAATTCTGTTGGTGCAGAATTCTGCTGATGCTGGAGAAACTGGAGTTGAGGGGATCACGGCCGCCGTCGGGACCTGTAAGAAAAGTCTAAATCGAAGTTGGGGGTGCTCTGGCAAGACCCTCCGACATTAAAGTTAGTACTCTGCTTCAACAGAAATGGAGCACTAGAATGAGATTTTAGCAGAGTTTAGAGATAGTATTTAGAGCTTTGAGGAGAACGTATCTGGGGGGTCTCTTTTATAGATGGAAGATCATAACCGATTGACAGTGATGTCCGTAACTGCCTGGTAGTGGGCCGTTCGGGGCCACGTGGAGTTTGTTATGGAGAGTAGTGGTGTGCATTGTCGCGACTTGTCGGAGAGTGGTGGGGCCACGTGGAGTTTGTTACAGAGAGTGGAGTGGTGTCCGCTGTCACGACTTGTCGGAGAGTGATGGGGCCATGTGGAGTTTGTTACAGAGAGTGGAGTGGTGTCCGTTGTCGCAACTTGCCTGGGAGTTCAAGTCGGATGGCTAAAATTCGGTTGGGATGTCTGGTGGAGCGGAATAGCTCTCTGCCTCAGCAATCTAAGAGAAGCTCAGATGTTTTCGAGGTTGTTGGTGGGTTAACTATTGTTGGGTGCCTTAGGCATTGATGCTGTAGATGGAAGTCATCTGCTATAGAAGGTCGGACAAAAATTTTTTGTTGGAGAAATTCGGTTGGAGTCTGGTTGCTAGAGAAGTCCGTCTGAAATTTATCTGATGTAGAAGCTTGTCTGAAGACTATCCACTGGAGAGGTCCGGTTGCATGAAAAATCTGGTAGAAGGTCGATCGATAGCAGAATTGGAAGGCACTATAGAAGGTTGACCGATAGAAGAGTTCGAAGGCATTATGAAAGTTTGTCCACTGGAGGAGTCTGGAGGACACTGTGGAAGGTCGATCGCTGGAGGGGTCCGGAGAAAATTTGTCCGTTGGAGGGGTCTGATTGGCACTGTTGAAGTCCGGTTGGTGCTGTTGACGGTTGATGGCTGGAGAGGTACGAAAGACACCGAAGACAGTCGGTCACCGTAGAAATCCAGCTGCTGGAGCCCGTTCGTTCTAGAAGTTCATCTGGAATCCATCCACTGTAGAAATTCGGATGGAGTCTGGTTCTTGTAGGAGTCCAGAAGGAGGCCGCTTACTGTAGAAGCTCGGATGGAGATCAGTTGCCGTGGAAGCCCGGATGGAGACCACTTATTATAGAAGCTCGGATGAAGTCCACTTACCATAGAAACTCAGATGAAGTTCGCTTGCAATAGAAGTCCGGATGGAATTCGCTTACTGTAGAAGCTCGGATGAAATTCGAAAGGTGGTCAACCACTGTAGAAACTCGGATGGAGTCTGGTTACTGTAGAAGTCCTGCGCTGGAGAAGCTCGGACATTGACGAAGTCAGGAAGAAGCTCGGAGTAAAGTCGATTGTGACAGGAGGAAGTCTGGAAGAGATTCAAAGAGTAGTCGATCACTGTAGAAAATTGGTTGATAGTGAAGCCCAGAGAGCATTTGGAGTAGTCTGATAGATGACTGAAGGAGCTCATTATCGGAGAAGTCTGGAGGGTACGATAGGAGTTCGTTCGTTGGAAGAATCTGGAGGACACTGTGGAAGGTCGACTGCTGGAGGAGTCCAGATGGTACTGTGGAAGCTCGAACGGCCAGGAGAGTTCAGAAAGACGCCGCACAAGGTCGAAAGCCAGAAGAGTCTTGAGAGGGTTGGCCTCTTATGAACTTCGGCTGGGATTATTTTATACCCAACAAACCCTATTCAATACATAAATTGCTGTCATGAGACAATGTCCCCAAAGAAATTCAGGGAGGTCCATGAAGCTCATCATGGAACAGACCATATCTAATAGGGTCCGATTTCTTTGTTCTGAAACTCTGTTGAGTTGAGGTGTTCCAGGTGGAGTCCATTGAGAGACTATACCATTGTCCTTAAGATAGTCTAGGAACTCCCGACTAAGGTATTCACCTCTTCGATCTGATCGAAGAACCTTAATAGCCTTTTCTGTTTGTTTTTCTACCTCATGTCTGAATTCTTTGAACCTTTCAAAAGCTTCAAACTTGTGTTTCATTAGAAACACATACCCGTACCTAGACATATCATCGGTGAAGGTAATGAAGTAGACATAGTTGCCTCTAGCCGACACATCAAATGGGCCACACACATCCGTATGTATTAGGGCAAGTAGGTCTGTGGCCCTTTCTCCATGTCCCATAAAAGGAAGCTTGGTCATTTTGCCTTGAAGGCATGATTCATAAACTGGATATGACTCGAAAGTCAACGGACTCAATAACCCAGATTTCTCCAATTTGTTAACCCTGTCTTCCGCTATATGACCTAGCCTTAGGTGCCACAGATACCTATTATTTAGACTATCTCTAGGCCTTTTAATTCCTATGGCATTCATATTTTGCTTGATATTAAATACAAATACATCAACATGTAACTGATAGAGATCGTTAATGACAAAACAATTTGCAACTTTATTATTTTCATAAAAAATATTACAATGGTCCTTATGAAAGCTAATCACATAGCCTTCTTGTGCTAAATATGAAACAGAAATCAAATTCCTGCTTGCTACAGGCACATAATAATAGTCTCTAAGAAATAAATCTAATTCTAATGGTAATCGTAGAGGGTAGATTTCCACGGCCACAGCAGTAACTCTTGCTCCATTTCCGACGCATAGGATCATCTCCCCATCCCTTAGCTTCCTGCTCTCCTCAAGATCCTGTATAGAAGTGCACAAATGAGCACTAGAATCAAAGTCAAGCACCCAACTGGATGCAGAAGAAATCATAAGATTAGATTCTAAAATGAGCATACCTCTAGAAGGACCATCGTTCTTGTTCTTCAGGGTGGCCAGGTACTGAGGACAGTTTCACTTCCAATGGCCGTCTGATTTGCAGTGGAAATATTTTTTCTTTTCAGCAGCCTTCTTCTTCGATTCTGTCTTCTTCTTCTTTCCATCCACTTTCTGCTTTTTCACAGACTTCTTTTTCTTTCCAAAATACTTTCTCTTGGAAGAAGTCTGCTCTACAGTAAGAACTGAGCCTTTTGAATCCTTCATAGAAAGCTCAGCCGTAACCAGCATGTTCATTAACTCGACCAAGGTACACTGCATCTTATGCATATAGAAGTTCATGATAAACTAATCATATGCATCAGACAAGGACTGAAGGATCACATCAGTCTAAAAATCCTTGTCTAAGATGACACCGAGCTTCTCAAGATCTTCAAGATCCTTGATCATTGTCAAACAATGATCTTGGATTGACTGCCCATCATGCATTTTAGCCTTAAAAAGTCTTTGACAGACTTGATACTTAGCTGCATGACTTTGTTCACCAAACAACTCTTGTAGGTGAGCCAACATTTGGTGGGAAGTCAAAATGTTCTCATGTTGGCACTGCAAATCATCAGACATTGCACCCAATATGTAGTACCTTGCTTCGTTATCATCATCCGTCCACTTTTTTGGAGACGCTCTCTGTTCAGCAGTTGGATGTGTTGGCATGGCAGGTGGGTCCTGGTCCAAGATATGAGTTAATTTTTCAAAACCAGAATAATTCTATAGTTCCTCAACCAGTCTTTGAAATTGGGTCCAGTCAATCTGTGGGTGTCCAGTATTTTGGTCAGGGGGTTGGAGGTAAACATGTTTCCTATAGAGAGTTGAAAGTTTCTAATTAGATTTTGTAATCAGACTTAACCAATTTGTTTAAGGATTTTATTTTTAAACAAATTAGGCTCCCATTATTTTCTCAGATCCCTACACTCCCTTGATAGAGATGTGAAAATCTCCGTGATCAGTGATTTTTAGTGGGTGGTGCGATCTCACCAACTGGCTCATCACCTCACCTAACAGTTATTGGTGATGGGTCAACCGATGAGTGGACAACTCTTGTCCAATGATTCTCTAATCATGGTGCACCCAAAATTTGATCTCTAATTTATGAAGCTCACCATGTCCGGAATATTGCTCCAATCCTTAGTTAAGTCAGACCCACCATTTGCACGAACTAGATTTCTGATTGGGTCCCTCACCATATCCGAAATATTAAGCCCAACCCATCCTCTAATTTGTAGCATCCAATGCCTAATGGACATAGTTGCATCTTCTCGGTGCAACTGAGCCACTATAACCAGCCGAGAACAATCAACCCCGAGAAGGGCCCGCACATCCACAATGGTGGAAGACCGAGACTTAATATTTTCTTAGGGAGATTTGATTTAGGTCTCATTAAACTTGACTTGACATAGTCATAACAATTATGACTAACCAGTGGCATGGGTCAGCTCAAATTGTTAGCCACCTCAAATCAGAACTGGATCGACACATATGGCCAGGTAAGTGAGATCGGTGGAAGGGATATGCCATTAACTCGACAAGAACGTATTCGAGTCGAGTAGCTCCCAATTAAAAATCAGTCGGTCACATCTGCCCAACTTACCTAAGACACCAAATTGTTAAACCAGAACCAATTGGGTTAGCCTATAATCTAGACTCTAACCACTGAGCCAAATTAGGTCTTAACTTGATCGAGTCACATCTAAATATGATTCGACCTTGACCTAGACTTAATCCTATTAGGCTGGTTATTATTAGCTTTCATGATCCCACCTAACCAACTCTTGATTCGGTTTGATCAACCGCTAGACCTAATTGAGCTAACCAAGCCCCAACCCAATTTTATGAAAATGTCTTAGATTTGAAATTCTCAATTTTAGATCAAATTGATTTTATAAACTTAATTCATTAATTAAGTTTGGATTCATAAATAAAATATATAAAATAAATCTTAGAATTTTAGGATCTAGGGTTTTGCAGAAAAGTAAGTTTTGATATTTGATTAAGGATGAATGCGCGGCATCCCTACATGTCATAAGAATACCCCATTGAATGGAAAGAGAGGGTCTTAAAATCCTACTTCATTTTTATGATCGGATGGTCATGAGGAACACCTTAATCAGAAATATAAATTTAACTACAAAACTAGTTAGATCTAAATTTACATATCTCATATACAATTTAAGATCTAACTAATACATGCTTTGTATATATCTTATGTATCAAAAATTGATCTAATTAATATGCTTTCAGATCTTATACATTACATATAATATCTAAAAAATAAGATTTAAATTGAACTATTCAAAATTAAATCTATTCTAGACAAGTTACTGGAATAATTCTACAACTAGTCTAGGCATGCAACAGATCAATTTTATGAAAAAATTAAAATTTTATTTTTTATTTTTTGATCTAATTATAATACTTATAACATCAAAAAATAGAGAATAAATAAATTTAATTTATATTTTAATCTTATTAAAGTATAAAACTTAAGACTGTTCATGGATTCAACTAATCCTAGTCTAGTCATGCATCTCATGCATGTTAGATCTTCTTAGATTTAATTTTAAATATTTTAATTTTAGATCTTATCATATCTGATGTGATATCTAAAATTTTTAAAAATTAGATAAATTAATATAAAAAATTAGATCTAAATAGATCTGAAATAGAGCCAAAAACTTGGCTTTGATACCAGTTGAAGGAAAAACTACCTTTTTCCTTTGTAGGATCTTTCAGATTTCATCAAATCCAGAGTGGAATAATTTAAAAATTTTATTCTATCCTATTTTAGATCTAATATCTGTTATATCTAATTTTATTATCTGATATTTAAAATCTAAAATTAAATCTAAAAATATGAGAAGTACAGACATGAAATACCTCAAGGGTAATCTGATTACCCTGTAGATGAGCGCAGCAAGCCTGAGATTCTGATTTAGCCACACAATCGTCTGGCCTCTACTAGTATCCACTTAGGTAGGCTCTAAATTATCTTCTCCTCATGAATCTTTGCTCCAAAAATTAGAATTAAATCTGATTAGGAAGATCCTCAAAAGTCTTCCTGAAGTTGGAGCAACAGACTGTCGAAGAAGTCCTGCAGCCTTCCTGTTCAAGGCATCACCATGCCTTAGACCTTTGCCAGATGGATGTCCAACTCCTTGGACGTGAAGAGGAGAGGGAGAGCTATAGATGGGATGTGGAGAAGAGGAGGGGTGACTAGCTTTTGCTGGGTAGCGAGCAGAATCACTAAACCCTAGGCGCAAACAGGGTTTATATAGACCCTGCTGCGCTGCACAGTGCCACATCATTCGACCAATCAAAAAATTCTAATAAATTCAAAAAAATTCTGATTGGTAGAGTGATATCATCTGATCACATCAAATAAGAACCCCCACTCACTCTCCTATGTTGGCACCATCTTTGGATAAGCAAAAAGGAAGGTTGGCGCCAACAAGTCCATGTTGATCAAGACTCTTCATCCTTATCCATTTGGGGTGCCCACTTAATCTAATTGGGCTTACACCATAATCTGATTATGGTGCCCAATTTAATATGGTTTTGGCATGTGGACACTCCATAAAAATTCTTCAATGAGCTCTCTTCAGTTTAAGATCCATATGTCAATATTTGACAGATGTCCTAAAATAAAAATGGCAGGTGACAGTAATTAGCAGGTGTTGTCTTAAATTCATCTCATGAATTAAGATAAAACTTTTTTGAGCTAGACAAGCTTCATTTAGACTGAAAAAAATCTTCTCAAGGTTCTCTGGATGAGTCAAATAATATTTGGCTCAGTCGAGATAGAAAAGATTACACAGGAGAAAGTTAGGCCCAATCGTATGCTAGCACGATTTTCTTGAACCTAATTGGATCTAATCCAAATCAATTGGGCTAGCCTAATTGATGACATCCAGACCCTAACCCTTGTTTGTATGATTCATTTAGGTTTAATTCCATATGGTAATGAGACATGTCATGATCTCATCATCGACATCATTGAAACTCCTTTCGATGGATCAGAACTCTTCTAATTCAGACAATTAGAATGATCGATCATCAAGATCATTCTAATTGCTCTCAAAATCCACCGGTGACACCTAGCAGTATATGGTGGCAACCTATTAGAACTGAAGATGAACCTCTCGGTGCAGCACCTGTGTGATTGAGTTCCTCTATCATGAGTTTCGACTAAATTAGGGTTAAGGTGAACTCATCAAACCCAACATCAGTCATATAAATCAATCGATTGATCTGAGTTCGATGTGAAACCCCAATGGAAAACTCTTTTTCTATTATTTTACTCTGCTATGGCCATGGGCTTAAAGACTCGATCTTTCGATCATCATAGGACTACTCCTCTCATCTACCGAGGTTGATAGATCCCATCTTGGTACGATCTAGTTCCTACAATGAATATGCTACAGCCAACATACACCTCAGGGTTTTGAATGGCTAGGAGACCGAGTTATGGTGTAGTCAAACTATAACACACTCAAGGTGAACTGTCGATGCACCTCAGGTCAAAGAACTAGACAGACAACTGCAGCATCGAGCTAGTCATCGATGAGAAGGTAGACTTCCTTATGACTACTCGATATGGTCACGCTCAGTACTCTCGTTCTCAATGAATACATGTACTCTCGCTTTGATACCTCCACACCATAGACTCAAGACACATCTATCCTAAAGAAGCGATCGTACACCAACCTTTTAGATCGATCACTATCCTCGTGATGATCCTATGGTCAGGAGCTGTTTATGAGTTAGTTATGTAAATTCATGCCTTAAATTTTCAACTCTTAAAAATATGAATTGACATTCCTACTAACTCAAAGGATGTATCACAGACACAATGTACACAATGTGATAGAAGAATAATCCATTTATTAATTTATAGTCAAAATTATAAATTTGCCCTTAGATTTGTATAGGAATGTGTCAGCAAATCTGGCATCTAGGGCACACATCTAACATGTTCAACACTTGAACAATCTGATTTTAGGACAAGCATCACATGCTTTCCATTTTCTCATCCCTTTTTTTTCCATTTTTCTCTCCTTTTTCTTATGTTTTTCTTTTTAGATTTTTTCTATCCTTTTCTCATATGATCCCATGCCTAAAGCCCTCTTGGATCAGACTATATCTCATATGGAGTGCCCCTTATATAAGGTATGAAGGGGTGCCACAAATGTTTCCAATGGGCTCCAACTCTTGGTGTCCCTTATCTCTTATATGTTAAAAATTAATTTTTGCATGGAAACCAAAGGAGTAAGACATGAAATAAGAAGAGGTTAACAAGTAGAAGGACTCCTCTGCGTACAAAAATTAAGGTGCCATCTGATGGCGCGTGGGATAAGGGAATGGGCGTGAATTCAAGAGTCCATAACAATAAAAACTCTTCCAAATTCAATGCAAAAAGAAAAGGGGTGACCATTTATTTTGTGGCATATTAGTTTCTTCCTAGAGAAAGACTCCTCTTCCACATCCATATATCCCAAGGGTCTTCATGCATGCATGATTTTATAAAACTAGTACGCACTAGAATTTAAAATTTTTTAGATTAAATCTAATTTAATCTAAGCATGCATAAGATCAAATCTTCAAACTATAAACAGGATCATCATATGTGAGATAAGACTCAAATATAGAAATCAAATAGAAAAAAATAAATATAAAACATACGTAGATATGGATCAATCTTCAATATGAATAGATAATCATGGATGTCTTTTAGAGGTCCCTTGTAGTCACACAAGTATCCGGCCTCTATGGGTATCAACATGAGACTCTGATCTGATCAGAAGCCTTTTGATCTCATCGGGGTGCTAGCTCCCTTGCAGAGATCGCATCTTGATGGTTGAAAATCTTCTTTTCTCCTAAGACACTCTTAGAGAATAAGAAGATGTAGGAGGATCTTGATCTCTATGCTAGAGATCATGAGAAGAATCTTTTCTTCTATTTTCTTCTTAAAATCTATGCACCATATCTCAATAATAGAGATGTAAAATTTTTGTCCAACTTTTGGATAAAGAGAAGAGGAGACATCCATGTCTAAACATAGATAAGAAGTGAAGAAGATATCCTAACAACAAAGAATTGGTTGTTATAAGAAAGAAGAGATAGGGAGCATAACTAACCTCATGCCTAGGATCCTTTTCACCGTGTCCTCTCTCCTTCTTTTTCTCCATGCACAAGGGCTCTCCTTTTGGACATCCCAACCTGATCTCAATCACACCTTTTAACATCCCACATGTCCCATGTATTTATAGGCTAAAGGGAGTTAGACTTTGGATAGGATTCAAGAGTCCATGTAGCCTTGGACTCTTCCTAATTTGTGCCGCCCATCTCTTTTCTATATGACCCAGGTTTACACGGTGAATAAGGTGATTTGGTTTCTTTCTTACATGCTAAAAAGGAAAAAAAAGGTGGCATCAAATCCTGGTTCAATGTGGAAACAAAAATCAAGGTGGCATGAGGTGTTTTGGCGCATGGATTGGAGGAGTTTCAATCTCATGGGACTCTTGTTTAATGTGGCTGTTTAAACTCAATAAAATATTAATTAATCATAATCATATTAGAATCAAATTAGACTTAAAAAGATAAAAAATCAAATCTAACTTGGAGTCCAATTTATTTAAATTAGATATCTCCTAATTGGAGGAGGAGTCCTAATCCAATTAGATTCTTTCTTGGTGCTTGAGTCAAACTCAATTTTTAATCCTAATTCAATTAGTATTTGGTGCATGCAAAAAAATGAGGATTCTTAATCTAAATAGAAATTTATATATCCTAATCTTATTAAAATTGAGTCAAATCCAAATCTTAATTCAACTGGGAATAATCATCTGATCTTTTTGGAATTATCCCATAACCCTATTGGGGTTGATCAAATCAAACCCATAATAAGTCAAATTAAATCCAATCAAATTGAACTTGATACAAGCCTCGTTGCTCAATCAAATTGAGCCAATTAGCAATCCTATTACTAATTAATCCTTCTATAACTTATTATCTCTTTAGTAAGTTATATAATATAACATTTGCATTAGATCAATTATCAATCAAATTGATAATCAAATCCTGTTACGATTTATAATCACAATTCAACCATCTGATCAGTCAAAAGCCTCTTTTGTGTGTGACCCCATAGATTCTATTCTGTCTGATAGTGAGATATATTATGATCTCTATCACAATATCATTGAAACTCTTTTCAATAGGTTGAAACAATTCCAACTCTGTCCATCAAAGATCATAGATCATCAAGATGATCCTCATAAGTCTCACGATCCACTAGTGACATCTAACAGTATGTAGCGATAACCTAGCAGAATAAAGGATGAACCTCTAGGTGCAGTTAATGCATAATACAGTCCCTCTATCGTGAGTCCAAACCAAATGACAGGTCATGGATAAATTATCAAATCTCAACATCGATCATATGATAGATTCAATCAGCTTGAGTCCATATGTGATTCTATAAAAACTCCTTTCCATCAATCATAATGCTATGACCATGGATTTAAGGACTCAGCCTCTTAAATCTTATAGAACTACTCCTTTTTGCTAGGGTCAATAGATCTCATTTTGAGACATACCCCACTCCTACAGTGGACCAACTGTCGCCAACATCTACTACATGGTCTCATTGAGACCCATAATGATATGTCAATCAAACTCCAACAGCCTCACTGCGAGTAGTAGTGCCATCTCAGGTCAAAAGATCAATCATACAACTGCAGCATCGAGAAAGTCACTAACAAATGAGCAGACATCTATGTGACTTCTCGTGTTGGTCATGCTCAGTGCTAGTTGTTCTCTAACAACCACCTGCACTTTTGTTTCAGTATCTCTACACTGCTGACTCGAGATCTATCTGCTCGAAGGAAGTGATTCGTGCACTGATCTATCTAGATCAATCACCATCTCCATGATGATCCTATGATCAGGAGCAATTTAGAAATCCACCACCAATGACATATGCCTCAAATTCTCAACTCTTTGAGAATATGTCTCATCATCTTGTGAATCCCTTAGATGATTCATAGACACATAAACATGAATGATAATATAACTACCCAATACGTACAAAATCATATCCTAGAGATATGAAATGTGTCAGCCAAGATTGGCTTCTAAGGCATAGTTCCAATAATCTCCCACTTGTACTAAAGCCAATCTTCTATGTACTAAGCCCCATCTTCATAAGACAAGCTTTAGTCTTAGGCTAGCTAAGTGACTTATCAGTGGATCATCCACATCACATGTGAAGTTTTCTCTCTGTACCTCTATGTATTTCTACTCGAGGTAGTCGCATATTCTTTTGTTCTATGTGCTTGGATATCTGGTGAGATCTAGGCTCCTTAGTAAGGACTATGGTGCCATTATCTTTATGGTATAGTGTCATAGCATTTGATGGAATGATAACTAATTCTACAACTAATATTAGAACCAGAATATATCCTACACATCTACAGTGTACTCAGATTCTATTGATCGATTATTTAGAATCCTTCCAAGATATCGACATAGGAATACACCCGATGACGTAGATATTCTACCATCAACATAGATATAAAATCTGATTGGTGTGTCCTCCCACTCCTAGCTTTGGTCCTTCTCCAAATTAAGAATATATCCTCAATTCATCTTAAGAGCTTAAGGTCATTTTCATAGCAATCCAATACTCACAGTCTAGATACAACTAATATCTACTTGTGACAATCATGGTATATTCAGTTCAAGTACTTTATGGCATACGACTATGCCTAAGAGGGTAACAGACCCCTCTCTGAGATTTCTATGCTGAATCTTTTTAGCATCCAGTCTCTATACTTTATCTGTGAAAATACAAGCATCCAATTGCATCTATCACTATAGATATTTAAGATATTTACTTTATATTTTTTATGGAGAAATCTATATTCAACCATATTTTAACCAATATCAGTATTGGACACTCCCATTGACTCTTTTAAAAATACATAATTTCTTTTTTTTGATGTTCCAACTCCAAGATTATTATAGACTTTGTGATCTTCTATCACATGAAGTGAAATCCATAGGCTATTCCATATAAAAATCTTCAGAAGATCTCTCTTCTTAAGAAAGCTATTTCACATCCTTTTCTTGGAGTCGATGTCTTACACCATCTCTTATGAGAAATGACTTTCTCTACATCTTCTATTAAGTATACCCAAATACCTTTTGAGAGGATTGAAGATCCTAATATGTGTATGAGATGGAGGAGGAATATACGTCTACTAGCTCATCATGATAAATAGGTTCTTAAGGTTCCAAGGCTCACTGCTCTATAGAGACATTTTCTTTGAGCTTAACTTTCTTTCCACTACATCCTGGTCAAACAATTTTTCAAAAAGATAACATGTCATGTCACAATCATATTGTAATCCTTTCAGAAAGTAATATCCCAAACTCTTTTAGGATGAGATTTATAGATCTATCCTCCAACATATCCACCTGCTATCCTAGACATAGGCTGGACATCCTTGAATCTCAAAATAATTAAGATTTAGTTCTCACCATACCATGTCTTATACGGTGTGGTAGGAACAGGTTTAGAGTGAATCCAATTGCATAGGATTAAAGTATGTCCCTAAAGAAACATAAATCAGTGATATTCATCATGGATCAGACCATATCTCATATAGACCCTCAAATTTTCTTATCTCGTCAAGCTGAGATTTACTAAGAGGGGTCCAATATGAAATTACGTCATTTAGAAGATAATAAAAAAATTTCTTTCATTGGTATTGCATCTTTGATCCGATTGAAGTACCTTTAGAAATTTTTTGATTTGCTTCTCTACTACATCTGAATTCTTTAAATATTTCAAAAATTTTAGCTTTGTATCTCATATACAAAGTAGAGACAACTCCTTGGTTAGCACATCACATGGGCTACACACATCAAATATGTACAAGGATAAGTATCACAGTGGTCATTTTTTTTCTCTTGTCCTACAAGAGTAGCTTGATCATATTTTCTCAAACAGATGATACACAAACTAGATTTAACTCAACAGTCAATGAGCCTAAGCCCATATTTCTCTAGTTTGTTAATTATTTCTTCTCGAATATGACTTAGCCTAAGGATCCACATATACTCAAGGTTTATCTCAATTTTGGATCTTTCAGATCCAATGGCATTCACTACTTACTCAATTAAGTTCACATATGCATTACTATGTAAATGATAGAGACCGTCTCTAAGAACTAAATCCAAATGATGATCATGAAGGATAGATACCCATGGCCGCAGCAGCAACTGTTATCCTATAGCCAATTCAAGGGTTACTTCCTCAATCCTTCACCTTTCCATCGATTCTACACTAGAGTCTATAGCTCAACTAAGAGAAGAAGAAATCGTAAGGATAGTATTGAGCAATCTTGACATGCTTACTCTAGGTGTGTCTTTGTTTCTTCAGGCTCTCCAGGTATTTATCTCTGAACTCTTTCAAGGTTCCTTTGTTATCAATATTTTGATCAATTTAGATAAAGTGCCATGATGGTCTTTCATATGGTAGTTTACCATAAACTATCTATATAAACTAATCAGGGATCACAGAATCAAATCCATAAGTAATTTCTTATGCATAGTCATGTCGAGCCTTTCAAGCTCCTTAATATTCTTGATCATTATCAAATAATGATCATAGACTGACTGTCCATCACACATCATATGCACTGTACAACTCTGATCATCTCATAATATTTGTAGATGAATCAATGTGTCGTTGGCAGTGAACATGTACTCATATATAGCACCTATCTTTATTATCATTGTACATCCATTCATCAAGTATAACTCGTTGACTATGGATTGGACAAGTTGTTAACATTAAAATAACTTGGCAGAGAACATAGCTTAATTTTTTAAAATTAAAAATAATTCTTAAGTTTGTGAGTTAGTCTATATAATCAGTTTCGATTAATCAGTTGATATCTAGGATTCAAGCTAGAGAGTTGGAAGCTAATACAATGAATAGAAGAGAGCAAAGATTCTGATTAGATATTTGTACTTATTTTATGATTTACTCTGAAAATTTTTAGATGCAAAAAGAGACTCCCACTATTTTATCAGATCTTCCACACTCTTCAGGTGAACAAACAAAAACTCTAATGCGATAATTGAATTTTTAGTGGATACTGTGGTCCCACCGATGTCGTGCACCTCATCTAACAGTTATTGGTAACACGAATGAACATCGATGCATAGACAACTCTTTGCCCAGATGCTTCTCTAAGCATATTGCAACCACTTGATCTCTAAGTCATTTGGGCTCACCTAATAGTTATTGCCCACACTCCTTAGTTAAGTCGGACCCACCATTCACAAGCAAGTGTAGAGCTGTCATTGGGTCCCTTACCTAATAATTATTGAGCCCAACCCCATCTTTACCTTGCAGCAACTCTTTGCTAATAGAATGGTTGCATATTTTTGATGCAACTGAACCACTATAACCAGTCGAGAACAATTAACATCGATAGCACGTCTGCACATCTACAACGGTGGAAGACTTTAGACTTAATATTTATGGAGAGATTTGAGTTTAGATCTCATCTAATCAGCCATCATACAACTGATGTAATTGGCATGGGCTAAATCAAACCACCAAGCAACCATATTTGAGACTCAATCTTCTAAATTGGCCAGATAAGTGGAGATTGGTGGGGGTCTCCCCATTATTTTATTTAGACACCAATAAATTTATCAGGTAAGCAAATGAAATCAATTAAATAACCACCTTTCAATTACTTACCTTAGATACCAATTGGACAAATGATCCAAATAGGTTAGCTTAGGTGAATCAAACTCGAGCCACAGAGCCAAATTAGGTCCTTAGGTTTAATCGATTCTACATATGGGTGTCAATCGATTCGATCAACAATAATTGTATGATCTAAGACTCTATTGACCTCATCTTAACCAATACTTGACTCAGTTCGATCAACTACTAAAATCGATTTAGACCCAATATGATCAAATCAGAAATTTTTTGATGTAATCCAATTACATGACCTAATTTGATCTACCCATGACCAATCCTTCATGCACAAACACTAATTTTGGATCTTAAATCAAAATTTTTAGATCTAAATTCTTTATATAAAGAATAAATTTTGATCTTGAAATAATTTTAGATCATGCATACAAATATGTATCATATACATGAACAAGTTCAGGGCATAGAAATAAATTTCTACCCTATACTTACTTTCATATATCACATATATGAATAAAAACAAATCTCGAAACTCTTTTTAGATATAAATAACAAAACATCTATCACATATATGCTGAAAAAATTAGATCTAAAAATTTAATCTAATTAAAAATTTTAACATCATTCTAGGACAACCATATAGTATAACAAATTATGTTAGGGCAACCTTATGTCAGAACGATATCAAAATTTTTTAGATCTAAAATTTTTTTCTATAGATTTCAGATCTAAATCCTAATCTTATGCATATAACATAGCTCTGATACCACTATTAAAGTTTTATAATTTTATGTACGTATGATTTTATAAAATTAGTATGCAGTAGAATTTAAAATTTTTTAAATTAAATTTAATTTAATCTAAGCATGCATAAGATCAAATCTTCAAACCATAAGCAGAATCATCATATGTGAGATAACACTCAGATATAAAAATAAAATAAAAAAAATTAAATATAAAATATACCTGAATATGGATCAATCTTCAATGCGAACAGATGATCATGGATATCTTCTGGAGGTCTCTTGTAGCCATACAAGTGTCTGACCTCTATGGGTATCCACATTAGACTCTGATATGATCAGAAGCTTTTTGATCTCATCGAGGTACTAGCTCCCTTGCAGAGATCGCATCTTGACGGTTAAAAATCTTCTTTTTTTCTAAGACACTCTTAGAGAACAAGAAGATATAGGAGGATTTTGATTTCTATGTTAGAAATTATGAGAAGAATCCTTTCTTCTCTTTTCTTCCTAA
Organism: Elaeis guineensis; assembly: GCF_000442705.2. Classification (NCBI taxonomy): domain Eukaryota; kingdom Viridiplantae; phylum Streptophyta; class Magnoliopsida; order Arecales; family Arecaceae; genus Elaeis; species Elaeis guineensis. The sequence goes on from NC_026000.2 coordinate 93,646,691, forward strand.
AATTCATTCACTATATCTCTACAATAGAGATGTAAAAATTTTGTCCAACTTTTGAACAAAGGGAAGAGGAGACATCCATGTCCAAACATGGGCAAGAAGTGGAGAAGAAGATGTCCTAACAACAAACAATTGGTTGTTGTAAGAAAGAAGAGAAAGGAAGCATAACTAACCTCACGCCTAGGATCATTTTCACCGTGGCCTCTCTCCTTCCTTTTATCCATGCACAAGGGCTCTCCTTTTGGATGTCCCAACCTGATCTCAGTCCCACCTTTTAACATCCCACAAGTCCCATGTATTTATAGGCTAAAGGGAGTTAGACATTGGATAGGATTCAAGAGTCCATGTTGCCTTGGACTCTTCCTAATTTGTGTCGCCTAACTTTTTTCTATATGACCCAGGTTTACATGGTGAATAAGGTGATTTGGTTTCTTTCTTACATGCTAAAAAGGAGGAGAAAAAGTGGTGTCAAAACCTAATTCAACATGGAAACAAAAATCAAGGTGGCGTGAGGTGTTTTGATGCATGGATTGGAGGAGTTTCAATCTCATGGGACTCTTATTTAATGTGACTGTTTTAAACTCAATAAAATATCAATTAATTCTAATCATATTAGGACTAGATTAGACTCAAAAAGATAGAAAATCAAATCTAATTTGGAGTCTAATTTATTTAGATTAGATGTCTCCTAATTGGAGGAGTCCTAGTCTAATTGGACTCTTTCTTGGTGCTTGTGTCAAACTCAAATTTTAATCCTAATCTAATTAAGATTTGGTGCACCCAAAAAAATAAAGATTTTTAGTCTAAATAAAAATTCATATATCCTAGTATAATTAAAAATTAGGTCAAACCCAAATCTTAATTCAACTGGGGCTAATCATCCGATCCTTTTGGGGTTATCCCATAACCCTATTGGAGTTGATCAAATCAAACCCATAATGAGTCAAAATAAATTCAATGAAATTAAACTTTATATAAGCTCCATTGCTCAATCAAATTGAGCCAATTAGCAATCCTATTGCTAATTAATCATCCTATAACTTACTAACTTTTTAGTAAGTTACATAATGCAATATTTGCATTAGATCAATTATCAATCAAATTAAGAATCAAATCTTATTACGATTTATATCTAGAAGTGAGATATATTGTGATCTCTATCATAATATTATTAAAACTCCTTTCAATGGGTTGGAAGAATTTTAACTCTACCCACCAAGAATCATAGATCATCAAGATGATCCTTATAAGTCTCACGATCCACCAGTGACACCTAGCAGTATGTAGTGACAATCCAGTAGAATAAAAAATGAACCTCTAGGTGCAGTTAATGCATGATACAGTCCCTCTATCGTGAGTCCCAACCAGATGGCAGGTCATGGACAAATTATCAAACCTCAACATCGGTCATATTATTGATTCAATGAGCTCGAGTCCATATGTGATTCTATGAAAAATTTTTTTCATCAATCACAATGCTATGGTCATAGACTTAAAGACTCAGCCTCTTAAATCCCATAAGACTACTCCCTTCAGTTAGGATCGATAGATTCCATCTTGATGCACACCCCACTCCTACAATGGACCAACTATCGCCAACATCCACTACAAAGGCTCATTGAGATCCATATTGATGTGTCAGTCAAACTCCAGCAGTCTCACTATGAGCAGTAGTACCATCTCAGGTCAAAGGATCAGTCATACAACTACAGCATCGAGAAAGTCACTAACGAGTGAGCAGACATCCATGTGACTTCTTGTGTTGGTCACGCTCAGTGCTAATTATTCTCTAACAACCACCTGCACTCTCACTCTAATGTCTCTACACTGTAGACTCGAGATCCATCTATCTGAAGAAAATGATTCATGCACTGATCTATCTGGATCAATCACCATCCTCATGATGGTCCGATGACCAGGAGCAATTTAGGAATTAACCATCAAAGACACATACCTCAAATTCTCAACTCTTTGAGAATATGTGTCATCATCTTGTCAATTTCTTGGATGATTCATGGACATATAAATATGAATAGTAATATAAATATCCAATAAGTATAAAATCATGTCCTAGAGATATAAAATGTGTCAGCCAAGATTGACTTCTAGGGCATAGTTCTAACATAAGGCATGGAATAAGAAGCGGTTAACAAGCAGAAGGACTCCTCCTCTGTGTACAAAAATTAAGGCACTATCTGATGGCACGTGGGATAAGGGAATGGGTGCAAATTCAAGAGTCCATAACAATCAAAACTCTTCCAAATTCAATGCAAAAAGAAAAGGGGTGACCATTTATTTTGTGGCATGTTAGTTCCTTCCTAGAGAAAGACTCCTCTTCCACATCTATACATCCCAAGGGTCCATCTTATGGTGCAAAAACCAAAGGAACGAGTGAAATATGGAAAGGAATTTAAGAGGAGTAAAACAGAAGGACTTCTCCTCTTAAACGCACAAAATAAATGGGCGTGCCATTATTTGACATGTGGTTTTGGCATGGAGGAGGTTTATTTCTTATGAAACTCTTCTATTAAAATTAGATAAGTCACCTATTTATTTGTAGGTTTAAACCTAATCACATTCGATCAAGGCAACAATTCAAGGGTTAGCACAAATACCTTTGCACTGAATCCAATTGAAAACTTGGGTTAATTCATGTTCTAGCAATTCAATTAGCCCATTGGATTTACAATAAATTTAAATAGATTAGATCAAGATCAAATTCTTATTGTGTGTAACCCATTAGGTTTCAAATCTAGCCAGCAATGGATCAAGACTCTCGATGTAATCCTAATCTGATAAGATTAGGTCAGCTCAAGAGTCTCAATCAACTAGGACTCTAACTAATTAATTTTTGAATTAAACTTTTTAATTTTAATGAGTCCACAAGTCAAGATTGATGTCTAACAATGTATCATGACTATCTAGAAGATTTAAAATTTGATAAAAATACCAAAATTATCCTTCCACATTGAGTTACCATGCAATCCAATCTTTTGATCACACAACATCCCAAACAGGCCATGGGCATGGAATCATGTCAAGCCCAAATATCCATCCATATGTATCTCGATCTGATGATGATGACTCAATTGATAAACTAGTCTTTTTTTACTGTTCATCCCTGCTCTGGTTAGAGACTCTTAGAGTCATCATCCTATAAGATCACATAAGACATTCTCTCATCCTACAAGGAGTGATCGATTTTTTGTTAATCACTTACAATCTCCATGCACACTTCACCATACCTAGAATATCTCACACACATCTCAAAGTGGCATGCTAGAGAATAAACCAAAGTAAGGATCTATATACATAAGATACCGTAGTGATCTCAGATCAAAGGATCACATGCACCACTCCTATTGAAAAACAATCTGTCGACATGCTGTAAGGTTTCATCAGATGTTCTTTCTGTGGATCAGTTCAGTGAACTTATTCTCTAATAAGCACCTACATCCTTGTATTAGTATCACCACATAAGTGATTATGAGATCAATCACCCTCTCCATCGAACATACATAGGATGTACCAGTCTTACCAGCATCATCGATCTCTGACTCGATGATCCAATGACTGAAAATATTTTAGATTGAGGCTATCAAAATTTTAGATCTCAATGGCATGATCTCATCATGGTCCTAAAATCATTGTCCTAATCTATGGAGTTTATCGTAATCATAAAAATATGATACAACAAATGATAAAATGCAATACCTCATGAATAAAATAACTAATATCATGCAAATGAGCAGAAAAAAAATATAGAAAAGTCTCTTCACATTGCCCTTACAATTGGCTTGTAGGATACTATTCTTTCAATCTCTCACTTGCACTAAAGCCAATCGTCCCTGTACCTGATGCCCATGCAATCAAGATGATGAACACACTGCTGCTGTGTAAAGGCTTAGTGAATTGATCTATTATGCTATTCTTTATATCAACTCATTTTATGATCAAATCATGAATGAGATGAAAGTACCATAGGATGTGTGTGGGTACCTACTGAGACCATACCCAACTCAGTGATGAACCCTTTGATCAGGCAACTTTCCTTAGCAATCTTTACTAATAGCATTTAACTGAGTTAAACATAGTTTTGCTGTTTGAAACTTTTCTAATTGACTACTTCTCTAGTTATTCTTAAGTACTTTGAGAATTATTTTCACAGTTTTTAAAAAATCTTATCATGGATCTATCTGAAATCAATGATAATGCACAAAGCATAAACCACATCAGGCTTGGTACATTAAATATATGGGTAAGTAAATTCTTTTACACCCATTCATGTTGAACCCCTTCAACATAAAATCCATGTACTTAGACTGAGACAAGCCTAGCATCCACATACATCTATCCTTATAGATGCCAAGTAAATTGGATGCTACACCCAAGTCCTTTCCATGAAAACTTTTGTGACAAGCATGTCATTGATCGAGTACAATATCGGGACTACCTTCTCAATATACTGTATGTCATCCACATACATAAGAAGTTAGTGGGTCTCCCACTTATCTTCTTGCACACACATGGTTCATTCATGTTTTGACAAAGTCAAACATTTTTACAATCTCACTAAAAATAGAAGTACCAACTTCTTAATACCTGCAATAATCCATAAACGGATTTGCCCTCCCACTAGAGACAAACTCTCTAGATAGTGTGTGGCAATAGCAAGCAAAAATTTAGATTGACATTCCTGTTAGTAGCCTGTTGGGTCATACCTATTGGTGCTTCAACTATAGTCCATACTTGATTGATGCATAGGGAGTTCATTTCGGATATCATGATTTTAAGTCATCTGTCAGAGTCTCTACTCATAACTATTTTCGAATAGGTCAAGAAAATATCATTCATAATGATGTATGGTGTATTGTCATTCTCAATGACAAATTCATAATTTTGAGTGATACATTACACACTCAAATTGACTTTTGGTGAGGAAGTGTGTGCCATGGTTGTGTATAAAAATTATGTCCCAAAACCAATCATCAGCCTGTTGGTAGTTGTGCTTATCATTATAATTATATATAAATTATTAAATTAATAAATATTATTTAATTTTTTCATCACTGTGTACATCTCATTTTGAACTCCTATTATGTGATGAAGTCCTTAGTACTATTTGATTCGATATAGGAGGATATATCGTTTAGTCCTTAAATCTTAAGTTCATGACCAAATGATATATTATTATTAGAATGATAGCTATATCAAGTATAGGTCATGTGTGCTATGTGCGTTAGTTGTCCTCTTAACCAAAGAGTGTGGAGACACTGGCATGGCATGCAAGTGAGACGTAGGAGTACATCTCACTAAACATGACCAATTGCTGAGCACTCTACTATCAAGAGTAGCTTACGAAGGATATGGGTATAAGTGTCCCTCCAACTTGAGATCACTACGATGACTTGCAAGCAACTCACTATGCTTTGGTGCCGGACTACTTAAATTTTTAATTCAGTGATGAAAGATTTTTGGGTATAGTCAAGTACTTGCAAAGTTGGTGTGTGAGTCAAGATAGAATTGATCCCTCCAAATAAGTAAGAGTTAATATATCATTGTGTTTCAATTCCATAAAACCTAGATCGGGGTAATCCATGTGATGGATTTTGAAAATTGAAATACAATGTGGATGACCATATCAGGGTTGGCAGTCAAATTCTAGGTCACCTTGAGCATTTGGGTCAAATTGATGAATTATATGATAACCATATGCCAATAGATTTTTGAATGATGCTTTGCAATCCTTCGACCTAGCCAGACATCGAGTATTATTACTAGATGGTCACTTTGATTGGTATAGGAAGATTGTTTTCACACTACCGGCTTAGGTTCAAACCTATAGGGTCACACTCAAAAGATATTTCTGACTGATCATATGGCTGATCAATAATTAAGAATCATTCCATGGTAAAATAATTAATTTGATTGATGATTAACACTATGCAAAAGTTGTAATAAGTCAATTTATTAATTATTAGTGAATTATGAAAGGATTGATTAATAATTAAATTATTAATTAATTTAATTTGATTGAATATTGAGATTTGGATCGAATCTAATTGAATTGAATTCAATTTGGTTGATCCGATTAAGTTATGAGATGACCTAATCGCTAAGGATGTTCAATTCCTGATATGATCAGGACTTGAGCTTGATTAATTTTTGATTTGATTAAAATTTGATCAAAGCTATTTACTACTTAATTAGATTATATTTAATGATCCAATTAGATTTAACCTATTTGGTTGGGTTAAGAATCTAATTGGATGAAAAAAATAATTCGAATTCGAATCTTTTGCCCCTCCTTTATCTGTGCCTCTTATTCTTCACATGAGAAATATTTTACATAATTTTTTCTCATACTTAGAAGCCTTTTCCATATCCTCATCTGATACTTTTTGAATTAGAAATTAGTTGGTTTAAATTTAAGTTTAAATTGGTTTGAATTTGAATGAAAACCTAGAGTCCAAATTGAGTTGAACTCTCCTCTTTACGCCACCACATTTATCCATGCATAAAGTATTTTTGTATGAGATTTTTTGCACCATTATAATATTGGTCAATCTCTCTTTAAGTTTATAATATAATAATAAAGTTTTATTCAAAATTTAATTCAAATTTGATTAGAATTGGTGATAAGGATCAACCAACGCTTAAATTTGAACCGAAACTACTTTATTCTTATCCTTATCTTCCATGGGATGCCAACCTTAAAAGAGATCAATTTTATGTGAGATTAGAAGTGACTTTTGGTGTGAGAAACTTAAGAGAGAGAATGTAAAAATTTGAGAGTGGGTTGGGCTTCCGTGCGTGAGAAATAGAGGAAGTGTTCTTCCTCTCAGGTGCGAGCTGTGGGTTCTAGGGTTTCATCTCTAGATTTTGTGAGAAGAAAAAAATAAGAGTGACTCTTGTCCAAGCTTCTATACCACCATCTTCTCGTTAAGCTTCATCTTTTAATTTGAAAAAATCCATGAGATCCAAAGAAAGGAGCTTGGATCAGCCATCTAGAGCCTTTGATGCGAGCTAGCACTCCCGCGAAAGAAGATTCGATCAGAGCTTCGAGTGGACGATCTGTAGATGCCGATGACCTTTGTAGTTACTCGACATCAGTGAGAGCTTCGTACCATACTTACCAGTAGTAGAGATTATCGATCCATGAAAAGATGATGAGTTTTGAACTCTATCGACATAATCTAAAAGTTAGATCAGATTCAGGATATCGATGTGATTGATGTAGTTTTCTATTTTATATCAGGTTTTATATATAAATTTTTTATGTCACAGATTCTTAATAATAATTTAGATATAATCTAAGACATACTTAGAAGATTAAAATATTTAATCTTTTATTACTTTGTTATAAAATTTTAAAAATACATGCTTTGAACTATCCATTTTTCCATCAGATGGTACCAAAGCAAGATTTCTTATGACATAATTTTTTTATATATAATCTAATTTTAATTATTTAGATTAGATCTAAATAGTTAATTTTGAATCTGAGTAGTATAGTAAACTGATTGGATAGATCCTCATAGCCGTCCGGTCATAGAAGAAATCAAGATTTTACTATCCTATTTATCCATTCGATGGGATCTCCTATGGCATGCAGGAGTGCTGCATGATCTTTTTCAGATGATGAACAATGAAAAAAATTTTAAAATCTTATTTTAAATCTGAAATAATATATATTAGATCTAAAATTAGAGTCTTAATCATTAGATAATTAATTATAAAAATATTTTATAAATTAAAAATTATTTTCAAACATCGAACCCGAATCCTTATCAGCCCAAAACTTAATTAAGAATAAAGTGATCTAGATTTGAGAATCAAAGATCTAAGGCATTAATTTCATAACTCATAGGTTAAGGGGTTAGATCGAGTCAAGTCCATTTAACTGGGTTAGATCTAGGGTTAGAAATCATTGATAATGGACCATGTTAGTGTTGGGAATAGTGTTCCAAAACCAATCGTCAGCTTGTTGACGGTTGTGCTCATTCTTGTATTAGTATATAAATTATAAATAAATAAAAATTATTTTGATATTTTTTTATCATAAATTATTTCATCTTCTAAAGAACTCCTGCATTGTGGTGAAGTCCCTAGGACTATTTAGACTAGACAAAGGAGGATTTGTCGTTTTGTCCTTAAACATGTTTATGACCAAATGATACGTTGTTACCAAGGATGATAATGTTTATCAAGCATAGGTTGTTGTGTGCCATATGGGTTGGTTGTCCTCTTAACCAAGGAGTGTGGAGATATTGGTATGGCATACAGGTGAGATGTAAGGGTACATCTGCACTGAATGTGACTGACTCTGGAGCATTTTCTGTGTCAAGATTTGCTCCGATGGGATATGGGTATAACTGTCCCTCCGACTTGAGACCGTCAGGATGACTTGCAAGCAACTCACTGCACTTAGGCATTGGACTACTTGAATTTCTAATTCAGTGATGGAAGGCTGCTGGGTGTAGTCAAGTATTTGATTTATCGGTGCGTGTGTCAAGATGGGATTGACCACTCCAGTTCAGGAGCTATATACAGTCATATTTCAATTTAGCAAAACCTTGTCCAGGTAGTCCTAGTGAGGAGTCACAGGATTGTTTGAGTTGAGCATGATTCGGATGATTTGATCAGGGTTGACAGTTTAACCCTGAGTCTCCTATATACAGGGGTCAAAAGGGATGAATTGTACAGTAACCATATTCACGTAGGTTCTAAATGTTGTGATTGTGACTATTCGATCTATCCGAACATTTGATACCATTGCTAGATGGTCACTTCGATTAGTACAGGAATTGATTCTTGTGCTACCGACTTTGGTTTGAATCTGTGGGGTCACACACATTAGAGGTTCCTATTTGATCTGATGGCTGGTGAAGAGTCCCACTGGACTAGGACTCTTTGACCAAGAGTCCTGATGCTTGGGACTCTGAGTCCTATGTGTCTGGGAGTCATGATCGAGAATCAAAATTCTTTAATCACTAGTTCCACACATTTTGGGTACCGGGATCAAGAGTCCCACTGGTTTGGGACTCTTCGATCAAGATTTTATATCGATGGACTTTGATGTCCGATTGCCCATCAGATTTGGACTCAATATTTTTGAGAGATTTAATTAGTGATTTGATTGCTAATTAACTCAATTTGATTGAGTAATTATTTTTAGATCAAGTCCAATTGAATTGGATTCAATTGGTTTTGACTCGATTAGGTTAAGAGTTGACCTAATCGTCGAGGTGGTTTGGTCCCTGATCTGATCAGGGGTTGGGCTTAGTCAATTTTTGATTTGATTAGGATTTTATTGAGCCTAATTAGGCCTAATTGTGTTGGATTTAACTTAGTCTAATTGTTTCTAACCTATTTTGATAAAGTTGGTTCAATTAGATTGGTTTAAAATTTGAAACCACCTTTGACTTATCTCCCTGTGCCACCTCACTCACCTGTGCCTATTTAAATTCACGAGAAATGAGTTTTTATGAATTTTCTCCCACACAGAATCCTTCCCACGCCCCTTCTTTGTGTGCCATTTTGAATGGATAAAGATGGTTGGTTGGCCATTCAAATTCAAATGAAGTTTGAATTTGAATGGGCAACTAATCCCATGCGCCACCTCATCCCATGTGCGCCACTTGCTCTACATGAGAAAAGGTTTCTCATGTAAACTCTCCACACACAAAGAAGCCCACGCCCTTCCCTTCTCATACCAAGAGTGGATAAAGATTGGTTGGTTGGCATTTGAATTTAAATTCGATTTGAATTCAAGTGAGCAACCAATTATCTTTATCTTCTCACATGGTGAAAATGCTGAAAAGATGCATCTTGCACTATTTTTAAAAAGAAGAGAATGTGGGGTGTGCGATATTTGATCCAAGAGAGATAGGGTGGCATGAGAAGAGACTTTGTGTGAGAAAAGAAAAGAAAAGAAGAGAAAAGAAAAGAGAAAGTGGGCGCAGGATCTTCTGTGAGTACCCTAGGGTTTCTGCCTAGGGTTCGGGAAGCGAGAAGGTGAGCTACGAGTGTTGTGAGCCCACCAGATTTTAGAAAGAGCTTCATCAACCTCTCAAGTATATCTGCTGATGATCCAGAGCATCCGAAGAGTCGGCAGATCAAGATTGAATGAGTTCAATCAGCATCAGCCGTCGAAAGGGTTCTACAATAAACTAGCATTCGTGAGGAGCCGATCAGACCGGAAGCTTTGTGTGGATAATCCACAGAGGCCAGACATATTGTGTAGCTGTATTATAATGATAAGACCTTTCCGACGGTGATCAGACTGCAGCGATCGACTATCTGCATGAAGGTAATGTGTTCTGAACACATAACAGTAAAATATTTACTATAGAAGTTTAAATTTTAAATTTAAATACATGCTATATATATCTTATTTAGATTCTTGTGTAGGGTTAATACATATTAATTAATTAGATTAATTAATATTTTTTACTGTAAAATTATAATTTTAAAAAAGTTTTAAAATTACCATTTTACCCCTACACTAAAATTCCAACATATGGTATGAGAGCAGGTTCTAAAATATGATATACATTTGCATGCGTAGATTAAGTAGTAATCTAAAAGTTTAAATTTAAAATTTAAAATTTGAAATTTGAAATTTGAAATTCAAAATTCAAAATTCAAAAATTTAAAATTTAAAATTTAAAATTTAAAATTTAAAATTTAAAATTCAAAATTTAAAATTCAAAAATTTGAAATTTAAAATTTAAAATTTATTTAAAATTTAAAATTCAAAATTTAAAATTCAAAATTTGAAATTTAAATTTTAAAATTGATATATTTAGATATACTTAATCCAAGTAGCAAGTAGTCTAAAGGGTTGGTTTCCATGGTCATCCGATCATAGGAGAAAAGTAGGGTTAGAGGCCCTCTCCTCCCATTCGATGGGGTTCTCCTATGACGGTAGGGGTGCCGATGCGATTATATCCCATGTAGATGAAGCAGCGAAAGGACTTAATTGTAAAGGTTCAATTGTAAAATTTATTATGAATGTGTTAGATTAGATCTAAAGGAATATTCATGATTTATTTTGATTGAGTTATTTTCTGTTATGTAATTAGCAATAGGATTGCTGTTTATAAAATATGCTGATCCATTTGTGAAATGAGTCAACACATTTGGTAAATAGAAAATAAAACCTTTCAAATTTAAAAATTATTTTTGAAATGCCAAACCCTAACCTATTAGCCTAAATACTTAATTAAAAGAATTAAGTGTTGTCCAGTAGGTCTAGAATTGTGAATTAAGACCTAAGACAATTGCATAAACTTGTGGGTCAATGGGTTAGATGGATTAGGTCCATAATTGGGTAAGACCTATGGTTAACTTAAAGAAATGGACTAAATTAGAGTAATTGATCAAATCTAATCAAAAGTTAAATTAGATTAGGTCAAGGACACTCTAGACTCAACTCCAATAGTTGTAGTTGAATGGGTCCATGTCTTTAACTGACCAAGATGGACTTAATTCATGGCTACGCGGTGGAACCCTATTTACTAATTTGATCAAATTAAAACTAATGAATCGGTTGGTGTCTAAGGTAAGTTCGACAGTCTGACCAGTGGTTTTTAAGTGGGAGCTACTCGCATTGATTCGATCTCTAACGAGTTAATGGCATATCCTCACCACTGATCTCACTTACCTGACCAATCTGATGAGTTTAGTTTTGATTAGATCACTTGGTGATTAGGGCTCACCCATGTCATTAGGTAAATCAGTGTGACTGATTTAGGTGCTCCTAATGCCAGCTTTAATTAAATCCTTTTTAATCTGACTTGGTGAAGTCAGTGGGAGGATTAAAATTGGCTGGTTAATTTCTTCTCTACTATCCTTTAATAAAATCCTCAAAAATTATTAGGTCCCTAAAAATGATTAAGTTATATGATAACTAAGTCATAGCCTCCCATTAGGTGAGTGATAATGAGTCCATTAGTTTAATAATCACTGGAGGCCCAAAGGCCTGGTGCTTATTGACTAATGAAATTATCATTCATAATATGATCATTTGGTTGAGTCTTTTTGATGGTGGTCAGATTGGCCAGCCAAAGTCGGGCCTGATCATTTATTGGTCTGATTCATCAAATCAAATCATGTTAATGGTTGGACCTAACCAGATCTTTTCAGTGGAGGTCAAAGCCTACTGATTAGATTCTGGAGCAAAATTAATTACTAGAAGTTGTTTAGAGAAATAATTGGTTATGAAGTTGGGCTCATGTGTGGTCTGTGTGGATTCTAGTACCCACTAAGGAATTAAAGTAATTCTTCGAATTGGAGGTTGAGGTTACCAATTCATAAAAATACAAGGAAAAACTTTAGACTAAAGTCCAAGTCTTTAGTATTAATAATTTATATACTAATAAAGGTCTGATTTTTCTTTATGCAGCTATGGCCACTATCCTGTCGCTCCGATCATTATTAGATAATGACAAGCTCATGGGACCTAATTTCGATAGCTGGTGTTGGTGCAAAAATCCGCTTGCGCCGGAGAAGCTGGAGTCGAGGGAGTCGCAGTCACTGCCGGGACCTGCAAAAGAAGTCTAAACTGGAGGTGGGGTTGCTCCGGCAAGACCCTCCGATGCTCAAGTCAGTTCTCTACCTCAACAAGAATGGAGTGCTCGAACGGAAATTTTAGCAGAGTTTTTAGGTAAAAATAAGAGCTTATCGAATAACGTATCTGGGGTCCCCCTTTTTATAGGCGGAGGGTGCAACAGACTGATAGCGACGTTCATAACCGTCTGGTAGTGGGCCACCCACAGTCAGGAGGAATTTGTTGCGAGGAGTAGTGGAGTGGACCCGTGGCCCTCACTGTAGCACGCCACGTGGAGTCTGTCGCAGCGAGTGGAGTGGCGTCCGTTGTCGCGACTTGCCAGAGGATGGAAGAATCGCGCAGTATCCGTTACAGAAGGTGGAGCAGGATCGTGGGCATTATAGCAATTTGCCAGGGAATAGTGGAGCCGCACGAGATCCATCGCAGGAAGTGGAGCAGAGTCATGGCCGTCATAGCGGTCTGTCAGGGAATAATGGAGCTGCGCGAAATCCATCGCAGGAAGTGGAGCAGGATCGTGGCGGTTGCTGTGTCGCACCAGGGAGTGCAGATCCGTCGGCTGAAGTTTGGCAGTGGTCGAAGTTGGTGACGGAGCCTGGCTCCCGTAGGAGTCCGGGCGGAGTCCTCCTGCAATTAACGTCAGGTGCGAAGTCCGACTCCGTAGGAGTCCGAGTGGAGCTCTCCTGCAGTTAAAGTCAGGTGCGAAGTCTGGCACCCGTAAGAGTCCGGACGGAGCTTACCGGCAGTTGAAGTTGGCGATGGAGCCCGGCTCCCGTAGGAGTCCGGGCAGAGTCCTCCTTGTAGTTGAAGTCGTAGGTGGAGCTTGGCTCCCGTAAGAGCCCGGGCGGAGTACCCCTTGGAGCCGTGGATGGAGCTTGGCTCCCGTGGGAGTCCGGGCGGAGTCCTTCTGCAATTAACGTCAGGTGCGAAGTCTGGCTCTCGCAGGAGTCCGGACAGAGCTCTCCTGCAATTAAAGTCAGGTGCGAAGTATGGCTCCCGTAGGAGTCCGGACGGAGCTTACCGGCAGCTGAAGTTGGATATGGAGCCCGGCTCCCGTAGGAGTCCGGGCGGAGTCCTCCTTGCGGTTGAAGTCGTGGGTGGAGTCCTCGCCCGTAGGAGTCCGGGTGGAGTCCCCCTTGAAGCCGTGGACGGAGCTCGGCTCCCGTGGGAGTCCGGGCGGAGTCCTCCTGCAATTAACGTTAGGTGCGAAGTCCGGCTCCCGTAGGAGTCCGGACGGAGCTTACCGGCGGTTGAAGTTGGCGACGGAGCCCAGCTCCCGTAGGAGTCCGGGTGGAGTCCTCCTTGCGGTTGAAGTTGTGGGCAGAGTCCGACTCCCGTAGGAGTTCGGGCGGAGTCCCCCTTGGAGCTGTGGACGGAGCTCGGCTCCCGTGGGAGTCCGGGCAGAGTCCTCCTGCAATTAACGTCAGGTGCGAAGTCTGGCTCCTGTAGGAGTCCGGACGGAGCTTACCGGTAGTTGAAGTTGGCGACGGAGCCCGGCTCCCGTAGGAGTCCGGGCGGAGTCTCCTTGCAGTTGAAGTCATGGGCGGAGCCCGGCTCCTGTAGGAGTCTGGGCGGAGTTCCCCTTGGAGCCGTGGATGGAGCTCGGCTCCCGTGGGAGTCCGAGCGGAGTCCTCCTGCAATTAACGTCAGGTGCAAAGTCCGGGTCCCATAGGAGTCCGGGCGGAGCACTCCTGCAATTAAAGTCAGGTGCGAAGTCCGGCTCCCGTAGAAGTCCGGACGGAGCTTACCGGCAGTTGAAGTTGGCGACAGAGCCCGGCTCCCGTAGGAGTCCGGGCGGAGTCCTCCTTGTGGTTGAAGTCATGGGCGGAGCCCGGCTCCCGTAGGAGTCCAGGCGGAGTCCCCCTTGGAGCCGTGGACGGAGCTCGGCTCCCGTGGGAGTCCGAGCGGAGTCCTCCTGCAATTAATGTCAGGTGCGAAGTCCGGCTCCTGTAGGAGTCCGGACAGAGCTTACCGACAGTTGAAGTTGGCGACGGAGCCCGGCTCCCGTAGGAGTCCGGGCGGAGTCCTCCTTGTGGTTGAAGTCGTGGGCAGAGCCCGGCTCCCGTAGGAGTCCGGGCGGAGTCCCCCTTGGAGCCGTGGATGGAGCTCGCTACCGTGGGAGTCCGGGCAGAGTCCTCCTGCAATTAATGTCAGGTGCGAAGTCCGGCTCCCGTAGGAGTCCGGACGGAGCTTACCGGTAGTTGAAGTTGGCGACGGAGCCCGACTCCCGTAGGAGTCCGGGCGGAGTCCTCCTTGCGGTTGAAGTCGTGGGCAGAGCCCGGCTCCCGTAGGAGTCCGGGCGGAGTCCCCCTTGGAGCCGTGGACGGAGCTCGGCTCCCGTGGGAGTCCAGGTGGAGTCCTCCTGCAATTAACGTCAGGTGCAAAGTTCGGCTCCCGTAGGAGTCCGGATGGAGATTACCGGCAGTTGAAGTTGGCGACGGAGCCCGGCTCCTGTAGGAGTCCGGGCGGAGTCCTCCTTGCGGTTGAAGTCGTGGGCGGAGCCCGACTCCCATAGGAGTCCGGGCGGAGTCCCCCTTGGAGCTGTGGACGGAGCTCGGCTCTCATGGGAGTCCGGGCGGAGTCCTCCTGCAATTAACGTCAGGTGCGAAGTCCGGCTCCCGTAGGAGTCCGGACGGAGCTTACCGATAGTTGAAGTTGGCGACGGAGCCCGGCTCTCGTAGGAGTCTGGGCAGAGTCCTCCTTGCGGTTGAAGTCGTGGGTGGAGCCCGGCTCCCATAGGAGTCCGGGCGGAGTCCCCCTTGGAGCCGTGGATGGAGCTCGGGTCCCATGGGAGTCCGAGCGGAGTCCTCCTGCAATTAACCTCAGGTGCGAAGTCTGGCTCCCGTAGGAGTCCGGACGGAGCTTACCGACAGTTGAAGTTGGCGACAGAGCCCGACTCCCATAGGAGTCCGGACGGAGTCCTCCTTGCGGTTGAAGTCGTGGGCGGAGCCTGGCTCCCGTAGGAGTCCGGGCGGAGTCCCCCTTGGAGCCGTGGACGGAGCCCGCAAGGGTCAATCCCGCTGAGAACTTCGACTGTGGGTATTTTATACCCAACACCAGTCCCCCTACTTTCGAGTTTGAATTTCGAATGAAGGAAGTACAGAGAGATTGGTATAGCCGAAGTTGTCCTCTCAAATCCTGCGCACGGCCGCCTCCAGATATTTTGGCATTAAATGTGCGCGTGCTGGGGTCTTTTCGATTCGGGGCGATACGAAAGGACTCTTCGAAATTTTGCTGGTACACTGGCCTAGGTACAGCACAGTAATGGCTCTGCCAACCGCCAGCCGCTTTCAGCCACCTGTCGTGGTGAGTGGGACACGTGTCGAGCACGGGCCGGCCCAGGGGGATTCGCGATCATTATGGCGTCGGATCCCAGGGTCTATATAAACCTGTCCTTCCGCCTTTGGGGCCCTTATTCCGCTTTAGAATTCTAGCGGTATCCACCCTTTCTCTGAGTGCCCTGTCTCTCTTGGTGTCTCCTTGGGACATAGGCGCCCTTCGAGTCGTCCCTGTCCTCGCCCCTCTGCATCTCTCAGAGCGATCTAGGTTAGTCCCGGAACCTCCGCCTCTCTTTTCGCCATCTTGGAGCCTTTTCTTTGTCATTTTCTTCTGTCGTATTCCTCCAAGTTAGTCTACTGTGACCTCTTGTCCTTTGCCCCGTCTGTCTCCTTCGGGATCTTTGGAGTCTTCATTAGAAGTCATTTGAAATGTCTTTTGGCTCTTCCGCTTCCAGCGGCTCCGGGAGTTCTTCCGCCTCCACCCCCCAGATCTCCCATTCTGTAGATGAATCCGTACCTGGGGCAGGGCCTCGCCTGGTTTTCGCACCGGGTGCCATTCCCTGTTTCTTGACTCCGGATGAACTCCTGCTGATAAGGGTTCAGTACGGAGTTTCCTCGGAGTATGACCTGGAGCTTTTCGGCCTTTCCGACCGGGCCAGCACTCCCCCATCTGGTCGCTTTTGCCTGTATCAGGAGGCGTTTCGTGTCGGGCTCCAGCTTCTGCTTCCGTCCTTTATTGTCGCCCTCTTCCGCTTTTTAGATATCTCTTTGGCTTCAGTTACCCCAAATTTTTTTAGGTTTTTGATAGGGTTTCTCTCCCTTTGCCACGTAGTCGAGGTCCAGCCGTCCCTCTCTCTGTTTAGGCATTTTTATACCTTCAAGCGCCATCCTTCGGCGAAGGACTGGTGGTATTTCTCCCCCCAGTTCGGCAAGAAGGGGTTGCTGAAAGGTGCCCCCTCTTCGATCCACAACTGGAAGGGAAAATACCTCTTCGTCCACTGCTCGACCTTGAGGCTGGGCCTACCCCCTTGGGGCTCTCTGAGGGATTCTGTTCGCCGGACCCCCAGTCTGGGGGAGGACGACCTCCAGGCTGCCCGAAAGCTTCTTGCCTATTCCACTCCTTCCCTTCCCAACCTTCTGAGGGAGCAATTTTTATTCAACGTCGGCCTGAGCCCCCAGGATCCTGCGAGTACTTCATCTTTTCCTTTATCTTCTTTTCTTCTGCCCTTCTTCTTTTTCTTTCTCTTTTTTCACTCTTCTTCCTTCTCTCTCTTTTTCTCCTCTTTTTCTTTTTTTCTTCTCTTTTTTTTTTATTTTTTACCCCATTATCTATTTCTGACTCTCGATTGATTGGTTTGCCTTTTTTTTTTTTTTTAAGGAATGGACGTCGAAGCAGCGCGGATGCTTGCCAGGGGCCTCAGGGCCTACAAAAGAAAGGGTGTCGCGACCTCCAGATCGGCGAAGAGGGCCAGGGCGGATGAGTCGAGCTTGGCCTCACCCGTCCAGGTGGCTCCAGCGATTGACATTCCCTCGGGTGTCGAGCCAACGGCCCCCCGGACCTCCTCGAGGAGTCTGCCGACTGGGGCCCCCATTTCGGGGGTCCGCTCCATGGAGGCGCCCGTAGCCGAGAGGGGGAAGAGAAGGAAGTCGGTGGCCCGGAGGGTGAGTAGCCACCGAACTGCTGCTGACGAGTCCCTCGGCTCCAAAGAGGGGTCGGAGAATCCCTTCAATGACAGGGATTTGATCAGGCGGTTGATCGACGGCTGCATTCTGCCCGAAGTCATCGAGAGGATCGACCACACCGATCCTGAGCAGCGGGTCTGGGACTCTTTACGGTCCTTCCTTAAGGTAAGCAAATCTTCATTTACCCGGCTATTCGACCCTTGTTCTGATCCCCTAGCTGCCCTTGCAGATTGGGCACCAGCTCCTCACCAATATCGAGGCGACGAACCGTGCGAGGAGGGACATCGTCCAGGTGGAGGAGCACTGTCGGGCTGAGGTTGCTCACCTCAAAGAAAAGACGGCCGAAGTAGTCGCCCTCCAAGAGGCCCTGGAAAGAGAGAAACAAGCTCGGGAGGAGGAAAAGCAGACCTTGGAGGAGACGGCGAGGAAGGTGGAGGCCGAGGTCGCCAATTTGATTGAGCAGACTCCAGTCCTGATCTCAGAGGCCAGGGCTCTTGCGGTAGAGGAGTTCAAGGCCTCCGCAGAGATGAGGGACCTGAACGTCCAATTCGGCCAAGAGGCATTCATTAAGGGGTTCGAGCTCTGCCAGGAGAGGGTGGCCAAAAATTTTCGGAGCTCGACCTTAACTTCCTGGGTGAGGAGTCCGAAGATGAGGCCGGTCTCTCTCCTGCCATCACCGCTGCAGCAGCCCCCCCTCTCGGAATGTCGAGCTCTCCGACTCCTGCCCCTGAGGTCTGAGACCTCCGACCTTGTAGTTTTATTTTTCCATAATTTTCCTTTACCTTCTTGTCTTCAAAATTCATCCAATCAATAAAGTTGAATTTCTTGTCGTGGGTGGCTTCTTCCTCCTTCTTTTCTTCTTTCTATTTTTCTTTCTGTGATGAGACGTGTCTTGATACTTTTGTCTCCCAATGGTAGTGCCCTACCGAAGTACTTCCCCTGCCCCTGGGGATCCCGTTGAAGTCGACGATCCAGCGGCTGAAGAAGGAGGTTCTTCAGTTGACAAAGAGGTCAAAGAAGATGGAAGGCAAACTTCGCAGATTGAGGGAGGGCCATTCTGAAGCCACCGCAGAGGCCACCCGCTTTCGGAATCTCCACGTGAAGGGGATCATAGAGTATAGCTGGAGGAAGGCGGACTTCACGAAGGAGCTTGAGGAATGCAAGAAGAGCGCCAGCGACCGAATTTGGGCTCAAGCTACCAAGATCAGCGCTCTCAGGGTGGAACTGTCTGCTGCGAAGGAGAAGATCGGCTAGCTGGAAGGAAGTTCATCCCGGCTCTTGGCCCGGGCTGACGACGACCGGGAGTGGTCGAAGAGGGTCTCCGCCCTTCAGCAGCAGCTTCAAGACGCCGAGATGAGCTACGACGTGCATCGAGCTTGTTGGCGCAGGTAGGTGGATGAATATAAAGGGAGACACAGGGTGGCGACCGACGAAGTTGCCCGTCTTCAGAGGCAACTGGCTGACAGGGCTCAGCTTACTTCCGCTCGAGATTCTGATAAGCTCCAGTCCCTAAGAGGAACCGTTGAAGGGATTTCTGTCACCCTCGGGGAAAAGACGGCTGAGCTGCAACAACTAAAGATCCAACTGGCATACGAGCAGCGGGCCGTCACGGATGCGAAGACAGAATCTGAGGTTCTGAGAAAGAGACGTCGAGAGGTGGAGGCCGAAAGCCAGCGACTTCGTCGGGCGCTCCAGGATGCGCTGCTGAAAAAGGGAGAGCTAGAGGAAGAAGTTGAGAATCTGAGGCAGTCCTGGATAGAGGGTGGAGTAGGTAATTCTAGATCGGAAGGAGCAGAGCTTCCCTAGGGCTCTTCTTGGCCTTCCATCTTTTCATGTATACATTTTCCCTTTTGTTGTTTTGTCCCGCTTTTGTCGCTTTGTTTTTCTTCCTTTGGCCTTCCGAGTTTCGTGGTGTATATTTCGCAAATAGAATGAAAAAGAAAAGGGGGTTTTGTGTTACCTCGTCTGTATATCGTATTAAATTATCGCCCGTCGGACTTCTCTTGTCGTTCGACTTGTTCGACGTTGGTGTCGCTTGGAGGTGCCCGGTCGCCGATGTGATGGTTTGCTTTCCCTGGTGGTCCGGATTCCGTAGTACTTTGGAGGTATCGCCATCTTCTTGATTTGTGTCGAGAGCCTTCTTAGAGGCCAGGGGTGTTTGGTAGGAACTCCCCATCTTTGTTGAGACGAGGTTCCTTAGTCCTTTGGTGTGGTTTGTCCTTCATCTGTTTCCATC
Source organism: Elaeis guineensis (assembly GCF_000442705.2). NCBI lineage: Eukaryota > Viridiplantae > Streptophyta > Magnoliopsida > Arecales > Arecaceae > Elaeis > Elaeis guineensis. The sequence continues at coordinate 93,666,456 of NC_026000.2, forward strand.
GTAGCTCGTCGCTCTTCCTCTTTAATTTCTCTCCCTTTTCAGAGTGAGGGCCCTCCCCTCGCTTCTTGCGGGGGTGAATAGGAGTGTGGAGCTGCCGCTGGGGGGCCTTTTTCTTTCATCCGATCTTGTCGAGCGGTCGGGTTTCGTCACCATCAGGATGAGGTTCTCCTCTCATTCCCAATGGGGCCGTGGGGGCACGTAAGGGCCATTGCCAGGGTCTCTCCCCCCAATCCGGTCTAAAGGAATCGGACCTTCGACTTTACTCATGTCAGGACGAGGTTCTCCTCCTGTTCCTGACATGGCCGTGGGGGCGCATTAGGGTGTTGTAAGGCCTCTCCCCCCATCCGATCTAAAAGAATCGGGCCTTCAACTTTGCTCATGTCAGGACGAGGTTCTCCTCCTGTTCCTAACATGGCTGTGGGGGCACATTAGGGCGCTGTAAGGCCTCTCCCCCCATCCGGTCTAAAAGAACTGGGCCTTTGACTTTGCTCATGCCAGGATGAGGTTCTCCTCTTATTCCTGACATGGCTGTGGGGGCACATTAGGGCGCTGTAAGGCCTCTCCCCCCATCCGGTCTAAAAGAACCGGGCCTTTGACTTTGCTCATGCCAGGACGAGGTTCTCCTCCTGTTCTTGACATGGCTGTGGGGGCACATTAGGATGCTGTAAGGCCTCTCCCCCAATACGATCTCAAGATAATCGAACTTTCATTTTAGGTATGTTAGGATGAGGTTCTCCTCCTGTTCCTAACATAACTTTGTTTTAGACATTTGAAGGGGTTATACCCAGTCATGACGAATCCATGCCAAATGGGAAGAGCGTGTTAAGTCGAAAGGAATTTAGATGCAAGGCGAAATCTAGGTGATACATTTACAGATTTCCCGAGTCCCATGGTTGTGGGAGGTCTGCTCCTCCTTGAGGCCCTTCGACGATGGAGTCGATGGTCCCGATGGGAGGCCGATCCCCGGGCTACTCCTCCCTTCTTGGCGGTTCAGGTTGCGCAGGGCCCTTGGTCGATCTCCTCTACCCTCAGTTCGGCGTCGTATGAACCTGTCGAGTCGACCTCACCGGATGAGCTCCTCAATCTCGTCTCAGAGCTGGATGCATTCCTCCATGTCATGGCCGTGATCGTGGTGGTAGAGATAGAACTTGTTGGGGTTGCGCTTCCCGGGGTGTGTGCGCATCCTCTCCGACCTAGGGAGCTGCTCCCTGACCTCCATCAGTACCTGGGTCTTCCAGGCATTGAGGGGGGCGTAGTTGCGGAACCTTCCCGGTGGAGAACTCCGTCGAACCCCATGATCCGGACTCCTCTGCCTGCGCACTCGGGGTGGAGTATGGGCACGCTTGTGCCCAGGAGGGGATCGAGAATGCGGCCGAGCTTCTCTCGACCTTTTTTCGATCGCGGGCTTATTCGAGTCTCCACCCTGCCGCTCTCTTGCGGTCTCCTCATCCTTCATTTTGAAGGCTTCTTCTGCTCGGGCGTATCCTTCAGCCCGAGCCAACAAATTAGCAAAATCCCTGGGGTACTTCTTCTCCAGGGAGAACAAAAGGTCATTTTTCTGAAGGCCGCCCTTTAGAGCAGCCATTGCGACTGATTGGTCCAAGTTCTGGACCTCCAGCGCCGCGACGTTGAAACGGTTGATGTAGGCCCGGATGGACTCCCCTTCCCTCTACTTGATATTAATGAGGGACTCCGAACCCTTCCGGGGGTGCTAGCTGCTGACAAAATGGGCCACAAATTGGTGGCTCATTTGATCGAGGGAAAAGATGGTACCCGATTTCAGAGCCGAGTACCAGTTTCTCGCCGCTCCCTTCAAGGTGGATGGGAAGGCCCGACATAGAATGGCGTCGGGAGCATCGTGAAGCAGCATCATCATCCGGAAGGCTTTCAGATGATCAATCGGGTCCGAGGTCCTGTCGTAGCTTTCGAACTGGGGGAGCTTGAAGTTTGGCGGGATCGGTTCCTGCATGATCATTTGAGAGAAGGGAGGGTCAGTGCAAATATCCTCACCATAAGCGGGGGGAGCATGGTGGAGTTCTTCGATCCGCCGGTTCATCTCTTGGAGTCTCCGGTCTAGGAAATCCTCTCGACTTCGAGTCTCGAAGGTCCTCTGGTAGAATGGGGGCAGGGATCTTCCAGGGGTGGAGTCATGGTACGATTGAGGGCTCTCCACCCTCGGGTTCATTTTCCCAGGAAGGATGGGGCGGCTGGCCCAAGTGCCCCGCCCCACCACCGGATTCTGGTGTTCCGGTGACACCCTTTTCAGGCACACTGATGCCTGCGGCTGCTGCTACTGTTGCATAGCCTGCACAGCTTCTGTGAGGCCTCTGACCTACTGCGCTAGCAGATCAAACTGCTCCGCACCGACTGCTGTTGTCGGAGGAGGAGGAGGAGGTTGAGAAATAGGAGGGGAGGCCGGAGCCTGGGATCTGGCCGCGGAGGCCGTGGATCGTCGCGTGGACGCCTTGCGGGGAGGCATCGAGCAAAGACCAAGTGGAGGAAGGAGGAGAGGATGCCGGAAAAGATGCCCGGGGGCGGTCCCGTTGAGCGCTCCTTTAAGAACAAGGGTACCGTGAAGACACAGGCCCCTTCCTCTAGGCCAATCCTGTTGGTGCAAAAATTTGCTTGCACCGGAGAAGCTGGAGTCGAGGGAGTCACGGTCGCCGTCGGGACCTGCAAAAGAAGTCTAAACCGAAGGTGGGGTTGCTCCGGCAAGATCCTCCGACGCTCAAGTCAGTTCTCTGCCTCAACAAGAATGGAGTGCTCGAACAAAAATTTTAGCAGAGTTTTTAGGTAAAAACAAGAGCTTATCGAATAACGTATTTGGGGTCCCCCTTTTTATAGGCGGAGGGTGCAACAGACTGATAGCGATGTTCATAACCGTCTGGTAGTGGGCCGCCCACAGTCAGGAGGAATTTGTTGCGACGAGTAGTGGAGTGGACCCGTGGCCCTCACTGTAGCGCGCCACGTGGAGTCTGTCGCAGGGAGTGGAGCGGCGTCCATTGTCACGACTTGCCAGAGGATGGAAGAATCGTGCAGTATCCGTTACAGAAGGTGGAGCAGGATCGTGGGCATCATAGCGGTTTGCCAGGGAATAGTGGAGCCGCACGGGATCCATCGTAGGAAGTGGAGCAGAGTCATGGCCATCAAAGCGGTCTGTCAGGGAATAATGGTGCTACGCGGAATCCATCGCAGGAAGTGGAGCAGGATCGTGGCGGTTGCTGTGTCACGCCAGGGAGTGCAGATCTGTCGGCTGAAGTTCGGCAGCGGTCGGAGTTGGTGACGAAGCCTGGCTCCCATAGGAGTTCGGGCGGAGTTCTCTTGCAATTAACGTCAGGTGCGAAGTCCGGCTCCCGTAGGAGTTCGGGCGGAGCTCTCCTGCAGTTAAAGTCAGGTGCGAAGTCCGGCTCCCGTAGGAGTCCGGGCGGAGTCCTCCTTGCGCCTGAAGTCATGGGCAGAGCTCGACTCCCGTAGGAGTCCGGGCAGAGTCCCCCTTGGAGCCGTGGACAGAGCTCGACGTCCGAGGGAGTTCGGGCGGAGTCCTCCTGCAATTAACGTCAGGTGCAAAGTCCGGCTCCCGTAGGAGTCCGGGCGGAGCTCTCCTGCAATTAAAGTCAGGTGCGAAGTCCGACTCCCGTAGGAGTCCGGACGGAGCTTACCGGCAGTTGAAGTTGGCGACGGAGCCCGACTCCCGTAGGAGTCCGGGCGGAGTCCTCCTTGCAGTTGAAGTCGTGGGCGGAGCCCAGCTCCCGTAGGAGTCCGGGCGGAGTCCCCCTTGGACCGTGGATGGAGCTGGACTCCCGTGGGAGTCCGGGTGGAGTCCTTCTGCAATTAATATCAGGTGCGAAGTCCGGCTCCCGTAGGAGTCCGGGCGGAGTCCTCCTTGCGGTTGAAGTCGTGGGCGGAGCCCGGCTCCCGTAGGAGTCTGGGCGGAGTCCCCCTTGGAGCCGTGGACGGAGCTCGGCTCCCGTGGAAGTCCGGGCAGAGTCCTCCTGCAATTAAGTCAGGTGTGAAGTCCAACTCCCGTAGGAGTCCGAACGGAGCTTACCGGCAGTTGAAGTTGGCGACGGAGCCCGGCTCCCGTAGGAGTCTGGGCGGAGTCCTCCTTGCGGTTGAAGTCGTGGGCGGAGCTCGGCTCCCGTAGGAGTCCGGGCGGAGTCCCCCTTGGAGCCATGGATGGAGCTCGGCTTACGTGGGAGTCCGGGCGGAGTCCTCCTGCAATTAATGTTAGGTGCGAAGTCCGGCTCCCATAGGAGTCTGGATGGAGCTTACCGGCAGTTGAAGTTGGCGACGAAGCCCGGCTCCCGTAGGAGTCTGGGTGGAGTCCTCCTTGCAGTTGAAGTCGTGGGTGGAGCTCGGCTCCCGTAGGAGTTCGGGCGGAGTCCCCCTTGGAGCCGTGGATGGAGCTCGACTCCCGTGGGAGTCCGGGCGGAATCCTCCTGCAATTAACGTCAGGTGCGAAGTCCGGCTCCCGTAGGAGTTCGGACAGAGCTTACCGGCAGTTGAAGTTGGCGACGGAGCCCGGCTCCCGTAGGAGTCCGGGCGGAGTCCTCCTTGCGGTTGAAGTCATGGGCGGAGCCCGGCTCCCGTAGGAGTCCGGGTGGAGTCCCCCTTGGAGCCATGGACGGAGCTCGACTCCCGTGGGTGTCCGACGGAGTCCTCTTGCCATTAATGTTAGGTACGAAGTCCGGCTCCCATAGGAGTCCGAACGGAGCTTATCGACAGTTGAAGTTGGCGACGGAGTCCGGCTCCCATAGGAGTCCGGGCGGAGTCCTCCTTGCGGTTGAAGTCGTGGGCGGAGCCCGGCTCCCGTTGGAGTCCGGGCGGAGTCCCCCTTGGAGCCATGGACGAAGCCCGCGAGGGTCAATCCCGCTGAGAACTTTAGCTGTGGGTATTTTATACCCAACAGCTGGTATCGAAAATTGAAAATCATCCTTGAGCATGAGTGGATCCTTTATGTAGTAACGGATCTGACACCTGAGGAGCCAGCCCCGAACGTTAGAGGGACGGTCCGAGACACTTACCAAAAGTGGCTCAACAATCGCACCACCGTTCGGTGCATAATGCTGGCGGTAATGAATGATGAGTTCAGTCGTAGGTTCGAGAACGCCCAGTCATAGGAGATGCTTCAAATGTTGAATGACTCCTTTGGTACGCCTGACGATGTTGAAAGGCACAAAACTAGTTGTGCCATTTTCAATGCTCGGATGAGGGATGGGGCCTTAGTCACCGATCATGTACTGTACATGATCGAAATGATTGAGCACCTAAGTAAGCTGGGCTTTCCCTTGCACGAGCAGCTCGGTAAGGATGCGATCCTTAATTCTTTACCCAAGTCCTTCCTCCCCTTCCTTACTCATTTTTGGATGACAATGCCTACAGTGAACTACCACGGCTTGTTAGGATTGCTACACAACTTTGAGAAGGACCACCAGCTCCATAAGGAATCAGTGAATGTTGTGGGAGGGTCTTCTTCTGGTCGTCGACCCTTTAAGAAAGGGAAGAAGAACAAGAAAAGAAGAATAAAAAGGTGCAACTGCATGCTGGGACGTCTGCACAGGGTCAGACCAAGAAGTGCAAGCCCAACCAGAGCTAGGCGGAGTGCTTCTTTTGCGAGAAGCAGGGGTACTGGAAGAGGAACTGTCCTCTATACATTGCCTTCCTGGACCGAAACAGGCCAAAGAAAAAGCAAAGTAATTATATGATAACACCTTGCAACTATTTCATTTGTGATACTACTGCCTGGGTATTGGATACCGGAAGCCTTTATCATATCTGTAATTCGATGTAGGGTCTGCAGGTCAATAGGAGATTTGATGAAGGCGAGAGATTCCTGAATGTTGGAGATGGAAGCAAAGTTTTACTTCTAGCTTTAGGAATCATGAACCTTGTAATCAACTCTCGTAATGTAATTTTGAGTGAATGTCACTATTATCCAAGTTTTTTATTAAATATTATTTTTGTTGGCCTTTTGGCCATGTATAGTTATGAATTTTTAGTAAAAGAAAATATTTGCAATGTCATTTTGAATGGTGTTACAATATTTGTTGGACAACTAAATAATGGAATTTACTTACTATCACAGCATGTTAATGTGGTTCAAACGTCCGATAAATGCCTTAGAATGAACGATATGTCAGAACTCTACCTTTGGCACTGTGGGCTAGGTCATATCAATAAGAACAGGATAAACAAGTTGGCTCAAGAAGAAATTCTTGAAGTTGGTGATTGTGAATCACTTCCAACCTGTGAGTCCTATCTTCTTGGGAAGATGACCAAGTCACCTTTTACTGGAAAAGGTGAGCGAGACAGTGAACTCTTGGGTCTGGTACATTCTGATGTATGTGGACCCATGAGCTCAAGTGCAAGATGTGGATATTTCTACTTCATAACCTTCACAGACGACCTATCAAGGTATGGGTATGTCTACTTAATAAAGCATAAGTCAGAGTCGTTTGAAATGTTCAAACTATTCCGAAATGAGGTAGAAAAATAAACTGAGAAGAGTATTAAAACTCTTCGATCTGATCGAGGAGGTGAATACCTTTCCAATGAGTTTCTGACATATCTTGAGGAGAATGGATTTCTCTCTCAGTGGACTCCTCTGGAACACCATAGCATAATGGTGTGTCTAAAAGGAGGAATCGGACCTTATTGGACATGGTTCGATCCATGATGGGGTTTGCTGGTTTGTCGATCTCCCTCTGGGGATATGCGCTCGAATCGGCTTGTTACCTTCTAAATAGGGTTCCGAGTAAGTCTGGAAAAGAAGTTCCTTGGTGAAGGGACTATTGTCTCTAAAGTCGAACTTGAGGAAGTTCGGCAGGTGAAAAAACTAACACAAATTGCTGAACCTGAATCGAATTTGGTTAGATCAGATCTGGAGCCCACAGTTTCTGCACCCTTAAGGTGGTCTGGTAGAGTACCACGTCAACCGGACAGATACTATGGTTTCTTGGTTCGGGATGGCGATCCTATCGAACTTGATGAAAATGATGAGGATCCGATCACCTATATGGATGCAATATAGTGACCTGACTCTGAGAAATGGCTAGAGGCCATGAAATCTGAAATGGAGTCCATGAAGGTCAACGATGTGTGGACATTGGTTGACCCACCTGAAGGAGTAAGACCCATAGGGTGTAAGTGGGTCTTCAAGAGGAAGAGGGGCGTAGATGAAAAGGTGGAGACCTATAAAGTCCATCTCGTTGCCAAGGGATATCGTCAACATTATGGTATAGACTATGACGAGATATTTTTTCCTGTGGCAATGCTCAAATCCATTCGGATTATGCTTGCGATAGCTGCCCATCTGGACTATGAAATCTAGCAGATGGATGTGAAGATAGCTTTCCTAAACAAAGAGATGGACGAAGAGGTGCATATGATACAACCTGAAGGGTTCACATCCACAGATGAGTCTAAGGTGTGCAGGCTACAGAGGTCCATTTATGGACTTAAGCTGGCATCCCGAAGTTGGAACATATGTTTTGATAGGACGATCAAGACGTATGACTTCATTAAGAACGGAGAAGAGCCCTGCATTTATAAGTGGGCTAATGGTCTAGTAGTGATATTTCTTGTATTGTATGTGGATGATATTCTCTTAATCGGGAAGGATGTCCCTGCATTACAGGGAATAAAGATTTTGCTGTCGTCACAGTTCTTCATGAAGGATCTGGGAGAAGCTTCCTACATCCTAGGGATGAGGATCTATAGGGATAGATCTAAAAAGTTGCTTGACTTATCCCAGTCCACGTACATTGATATTCTACTGAAGAAGTTCAGCATGGAGAATTTCAAGAAAGGCTATCTATCGATAGGCCATGAAATTTTTCTCTCGAAGAGGGATTATCCGACAATACCTCAAGAGAGAGAGTGTATGGGTAGAATTTTATATACTTCGACAGTGGGATCTATCATGTATGCCATGACATGTACACGACCAGATGTGGCATACTCACTAGGGGTAGTGAGTAGATACCAATCTGATCTAGGGGAGAATCACTGGAAGGTTGTTAAAACCATCCTGAAGTATTTAAGAAATACTAAGGACCAGTGGCTTATTTATGGTGAATCGAACTTGAGACTTATAGGGTTTACAGACTCTAGTTTCCAGTCTGATCACGATGATAGCAAGAGTGTGTCAGAATTTATTTTTACCCTTTATGGTGGGGCTGTCTGTTGGAAGAGTTCCAAGCAGCACATTGTGGCTGATTCAGTTTGTGAAGCAGAGTATGTTGCTGCATCAGATGCTGCCAAAGAAGCGGTGTGGCTGAAGAAATTCATCACCGAGCTCGGAGTAGCACCCTCCCTTATTGGTCCAGTTCTGCTCTACTGTGATAACTCTGGAGCCATTGCTCAGGCGAAGGAACCGAAGGCACACCAGCGGATGGAGCATATTCTGCACCGCTACCATCTTATCCGTGAAATCATGGATAGAGGTGACGTCGACCTTCAAAAGATTGATGGAAAGGAGAACCTGGCCGACCCATTCACTAAAGCCATTGTGGTGAAGGAGTTCGATGACTTCAAGTCGAAGATGGGTATTAGATACTGCACCGATTGGCTTTAGGCCAAGTGGGAGATTGTTGGGAATAGTGTCCCAAAGCCAATCGTCAGCCTATTAACGGTTGTGCTCATTCTTGCATTAGTATATAAATTATAAATAAATAAAAATTATTTTGATATTTTTTCATCGTAAATTGTTTCATCTTTCTAATGAACTCCTATGTTGTAGTGAAGTCCTTAGGACTATTTAGACTTGATAAAGGAGGATTTGTCGTTTAGTCCTTAAACCTGTTCGCGATCAAATAATACGTTGTTACCAAGGACGATAATGTTTATCAAGCATAGGTCGTTGTGTGCCATATGGATTGGTTGTCTTCTTAACCAAAGAGTGTGGAGACACTGGTATGGCATACAGGTGAGATGTAAGGGTACATCTGGACTGAACGTGACCGACTCCGGAGTATTTTCTGCTGTCAAGATTTACTCCGATGGGATATGGGTATAACTATCCTTCCAACCTGAGACCGCCATGATGACTTGCAAGCAACTCACTGCACTTAGGCACTGGACTTCCTGAATTTCTAATTCAGTGATGGAAGGCTGCTAGGTGTAGTCAAGTACTTGACTTGTCGGTGCGTGTGTCAAGATGGGATTGACCACTCCAATTCAGGAGCTATGTATAGTCGTGTTTCAATTTAGTAAAATCTTGGCTAGTGTAGTCCTAGTGAGGAGTCACAAGACTGTTTGAGTTGAGCATGATTCGGATGATTTGATCAGGGTTGATAGTTTAACTTGAGTCATCCTATACACAGGGGTCAAAAGGGATAAATTATACAGTAACTATATTCGCGTAGGTTCTGAATGTTGCGAATGTGACTATTCGACCTATCCGGATGTCAGATACCAATGCTAGATGGTCACTTCGATTAGTACAGGAATTGGTTCCTATGCTACCGGCTTAGGTTCGAACCTGTAGGGTCACACACATTAGAGGTTCCTATCTGATCTGATGGCTGGTGAAGAGTCCCACTGGACTGGGACTCTTCGACCAAGAGTCCTGATGCTTGGGACTTTGAGTCCTATGTGTCTAGGACTCATGATCGAGAATCAAGATTCTCTGATCATGAGTTCCACACATTTTGGATACCGGGGTCAAGAGACCCACTGGTTTGGGACTCTTCGATCAAGGTTTCGTATCGATGGACTTTGATGCCCGATTGCCCATCGAATTTGGACTCAATATTTTTGAGAGGTTTAATTAGTGATTTGATCACTAATTAACTCAATTTGATTGAGTAATTATTTTTGGATCAAGTCCAATTGAATTGGATTCAGTTGGGTTTGACTCGATTAGGTTAAGAGTTGACCTAATCGCCGAGGTGGTTTGATCTCTGATCTGATAAGGGGTTTGGCTTAGTCAATTTCTGATTTGATTAAGATTTTATTGAGCCTAATTAAATCTAATTATGTTGGGTTTAACTTAGTCTAATTGTGCCTAACCTATTTTGATAAAGTTGGTTCAATTAGATTGGTTTAAAATTTGAAACCACCTTTGACTTATCTCCTTGTGCCACCTCACTCACCTGCGCCTATTTGAATTCATGAGAAATGAGTTCTCATGAATTTTCTCCCACATAGAAGCCTTCCCACGCCCCTTCTTTGTGCACCATTTTGAATGGATAAAGATGGTTGGTTGGCCATTCAAATTCAAATGAAGTTTGAATTTGAATGGGCAACTAATACCATGTGCCACCTCATCCCATGTGCGCCACTTGCTCTACATGAGAAAAGGTTTCTCATGTAAACTCTCCATGCATAAAGAAGCCCACGCCCCTCCCTTCTCACACCAAGAGTGGATAAAGATTGGTTGGTTGGCGTTTGAATTCAAATTCGATTTGAATTCAAGTGAGCAACCACTTATCTTTATCTTCTCACACGATGAAAACACTGAAAAGATGCATCTTGCACTATTTTTAAAAAGAAGAAAAGGTGGGGCATGCGATATCTGATCCAAGAGAGATAGGGTGGCATGAGAAGAGACTTCTGCATGAGAAAAGAAAAGAAAAGAAGAGAAAAGAAAAGAAAAAGTGGGTGCAGGGTCTTCTGTGAGTACCCTAGGATTTCTGCCTAGGGTTCGAAAAGTGAGAAGGTGAGCTACGAGTGTCATGAGCCCACCAAATTTCAGGAAGAGCTTCATCAACCTCTCAAGTATATCTGTTGATGATCTAGAGCATCCAAAGAGTCGACAGATCAAGATCAAAGGAGTTCGATCAGTATCAGCCATCGAAAGGATTCTACAACGAACTAGCATTCGTGAGGAGCCGATCAGATCGAGAGCTTTGTGTGGATGATCCGCAGAGGTCAGACATACTATGTGGCTACATTGCAATGATCAATCCTTTTCGATGGTGATCAGACTGCAGCGATCGACTACCTGCACGAAGGTAATGTGTTCTGAACACATAACAGTAAAATATTTACTGTAGATGTTTAAATTTTAAATTTAAATGCATGCTATATATATCATATTTAGATGCTTGTGTAGGATTAATACATATTAATTAATTAGATTAATTAATAATTTTTACTGTAAAATTATAATTTTGAAAAAGTTTTAAAATTATCATTTTACCCCTACACTGAAATTCCCACAGTTAGTAATTGATCAAATCTAATTAAAAATTAATTCTGATTGGGTCAATTCTTCTCTTGATCAATTTTAATAGATGTAATTGGTCAAGTCCATATTTTTGATTAGACCAATATGAACTTTGATCATAGCTCTGTGGTCGAATCCAAGTCTATAAGTTGATCAAATTGAAAATGACTAACCAGTTGGTATCTAAGATAAGTATGGCAGCTTTGATTGGTGATCAATAATTGAGAGCTACTCGCATAGATTGAGTCTATGTTGAGTTAATAGCAAATTCCTCCCATCGAGCTCACTTACCTGGCTAATATGGTGAATCATATTTTGATTAGATCACTTAATGATTGGAGTTGACCCATGCTAACTAAGAAATCAGTGTGACTGATTTAGGTGCCCCTAGTTTGACTTGTCTTGAATCTTCTTCATGACTTGATGAAGTCAGTGGGAGGATTTATGACTGGTTGGCTGGACTAGCTTTTACCTAATCTTCTTTAATCTGACTTGATGAAGTCAGTGGGAGGATTAAGATTAACTGGTCAAGTCTTTTCTTATCTCTTAATTCACCTAATTAAATCTTCTAAAATTGTTAGGTCCGTAAAAATAAAATAACTATGGTGATAACTAGATCATAGCCTCCCATTAAGTTGGGTGATAATGAGTCTAACGATTTAGATGATCATTGGAGGTGCCACACACCTAGTGTTCATCTGACTGTCAGAATTATCATACATAATATATTATTTTAGTTGTGTCTTTTTGATGATGGTCAGGTTGGTCGAGCCACACTCAGGCCTGGTCACTCATTTGTTAGATATACTAAATTTTGGCATGTTAATGGTTGGACCTACCAGAACTTTCAGTAGAGGCACCACATGCCTGCTAAAGAGATGTTTGGGGCAAAATTGAATACTAAAAATTATTTGATAAAATAATTAGTTAAGAACCTATCTATAGGTACACAAGGGTTGGCCGAGCCACACTCAGACCTATGTGCAGTCCATGTGGATTCTAGTACCCACTAAGAAATTAGTGTAATTCTTTGAATTGAAAGTAGAAGCTATCAATTCGAATAAAATAGTGGAAGAACCTTTAGACTAAAATCTATATCTTTAGACTTAATCAATTCATATACTAATTAGATTCTGATTTTTTTTATAGTTATGGCCACCACCTTGTCGACCTTTAGACTAAAATCTATGTCTTTAGACTTAATCAATTCATATACTAATTAGATTTTGATTTTTTTTTGCAGTTATGGCCACCACCTTGTCGCTCCGATCACTATTAGATAATGATAAATTGATGGGACCAAATTTTGATAGTTGGTATTGAAAGCTCAAAATTATCCTAAAGCATGAATGGATCTTGTATGTGTTAACTGATCTGGCACTCAAGGAGCTAGCTCCAAACATACGTAGCTCGATCAGAGATACTTATCAGAAGTAGCTCAATGATCGGACTATGGTTTGTTGTATTATGCTGATGGCAATGAATGATGAGTTTAGCCATCATTTTAAGAATGCTTAACTACAAGACATGTTGCAAATGTTGACTGAATCTTTTGGCACACCCGACGATGTTGAGAGGCACAAGACTAGTTGTACATCTTCAATGCTCGAATGAGGGAAGGAGCATCAGTCACTGATCATGTATTGTACATGATTGAGATGATTGAGCGCCTAAGCAAGTTCGACTTTTTTCTGCATGAGCAGTTGAAAAAAGATGCTATTTTGAACTCTCTGCCCAGTCCTACTTCTCTTTCCTTACTCATTTTCGAATGACAAAGCCTGCAGTTAACTACCACGGTTTGTTGGGGTTGCTGCAAAATTTTGAGAAGGATCACCAGCTCCAAAAGGAGTCGGTGAATGTTGTGGAAGAGTCTTTTTCTGAATGTCGACCCTTTAAGAAAGGAAAGAAGAACAAGAAGAACAAGAAAAGGATGCAAAGTGCTGGGGAACCCAAGCCCAGTCAGACCAAGAAATCCAAGTCTGACTAGAGTTAGGTGGAATGCTTCTACTACAAGAAGCAAGGGCACTAAAAAAGGAATTGTCCTCAATACATTTCCTCCCTAGATTCGAAAAGGTCGAGAAAGAAGCAAATTATTGCTAGACAAGGTAATTATACGATAACACCTTATAATTTCTCAATTTGTAATTCTACTACCTGGGTATTAGATATCAAAAGTCCTTTTCATATTTGCAATTCATTGCAGGGTCTGCAGGTCAGTAGGAGATTTGCAGAAGATGAGAGGTTTCTTAATGTTGAAGATGGAAGATCAGTTTCAGTTCTAGCATTAGAGACTATTAAGCTTGTATTCAAATTTAATTTAATTATTCTAAGTGAATGTCACTTTGTCCTTCCTTTTTACTGAATATTATTTCTTTAGGCCTTTTGGCCATGTACGGTTATAAAATTTTAATAAAAAAATAATTTTAATATCATTATGAATAGTATTAATGTGATGAATGGATAACTAAACAATGGTATTTACATATTGTCACAATCTGTTAGTGTAATGAACACGTCTAACAAATGCCCTAGAATTAGTAGTCTCTGATATCTACCTTTGGTATTGTAGGTTAGGTCATATTAACAAGAACAGAATAAACAGATTGACACAAAAAAAATCTTTGAAGTTAGTGATTGTGAATCACTCTCAATTTGTGAGTCTTGTCTTCTTGAAAAAATAATCAAATCACCTTTTACTGAAAAAGATGAGTGAGCCAGTGAAGTTCTAGGTCTGATACATACTGTTGTATGTAGACCAATGAATATTAGTGCCAAAGATAGATATTATTATTTCATTATATTTACAGATGACCTATCGAGGTATGGGCACATCTACTTAATGACACATAAGTCAGAATCATTTAAAATATTCAAATGATTCCATAATGAAGTAGAAAAATAAATTAAAAGAAAATATTAAAACTCTTTAGTCTGATCGAGGAGAAGAATACCTCTCCAGTGAGTTTCTCATATACTTAGAAGAGAATAAGATTCTCTGACAATAGACCCCTCCTGGAACATCACAGCATAATGGTGTATCAAGAAAGAGGAATCGAACCCTGTTAGACATGGTTTAGTCTATGATGGGCTTTGCAAGTCTATCAATTTTTTTTGGGGATATACACTCGAGTCGGTTTGTTATATTTTAAATAAAATTTTGAGTAAGTCTGTAAGTAAAACACCACATAAGATGTGGACAGGATGTAAGTCAGCACTCTCTCACCTTAGGGTTTGGAGATGTCCGGCTTATGTCAAACATTTGAAAACTGACAAGCTTGGACCTAGATCTAACAAATGTCTATTTGTAGGGTACCCAAAAAAGACCAAGGGATATTACTTCAACCTTACTAACGAACAGAAGGTGTTCGTCAGTAATAGTACAGTCTTTTTGGAAAAAAAAAAAATTTGATGAAGAAACTAATACCTCAAAGATTGAACTTGATGAAGTTTGATCGGTAGAAGAACCAATACAATCTAGTAAATGCATAGAGTTAGACTTGATTAGATCAAATTTAGAACTTATTGTAGAAACATCTTTAAGGAGATCTAGTAGAGTACTGTATCAATCAGATAGATATTATGATTTCTTAGTCTGAGATGGAGATCCAATTGAACTTGATGAGAATAATGAGGATCTGATCACCTATATGGATGTGATGCAGAGGTCTGACTTCGATAAGTTGCTAGAAGCCATGAAGTCTAAAATGGAGTTCATGAAAATTAATAATGTATGGACATTGGTTGACCCACCTGAAGGGCTAAAACTCATAGGGTGTAAGTGGATCTTCAAAAAAAAGAGGGACACAGATGGAAAAGTGGAGACCTATAAAGTCCGTCTGGTTGCCAAGGATTACTGTCAGTGTTATGGTATTGACTATTGTTGGTGCAAAAATCCGCTTGCGTCGGAGAAGCTGGAGTCGAGGGAGTCGCGGTCGCCGTCGGGACCTGCAAAAGAAGTCTAAATCGGAGGTGGGGTTGCTCCGGCAAGACCCTCCGACGCTCAAGTCAGTTCTCTGCCTCAACAAGAATAGAGTGCTCGAACGAAAATTTTAGCAGAGTTTTTAGGTAAAAATAAGAGCTTATCGAATAACGTATCTGGGGTCCCCCTTTTTATATGCAGAGGGTGCAACAGACTGATAGCGACGTTCATAACCGTCTGGTAGTGGGCCGCCCACAGTCAGGAGGAATTTGTTGTGAGGAGTAGTGGAGTGGACCCATGGCCCTCACTGTAGCGCGCCACGTGGAGTCTGCCGCAGGGAGTGGAGCGGCATCCGTAGTCGCGACTTGCCAGAGGATGGAAGAATCGTGCAGTATCCATTACAGAAGGTGGAGCAGGATTGTGGGCATCATAGCGGTTTGCCAGGGAATAGTGGAGCCGCACGGGATCCATCGCAGGAAGTGGAGCAGAGTCGTGGCCATCATAGCGGTCTGTCAGGGAATAATGGAGCTGTGCGGAATCCGTCGCAGGAAGTGGAGCAGGATCGTGGTGGTTGCTGTGTCGCACCAGGGAGCGCAGATCCGTCGGCTGAAGTTCGGCAGCAGTCGGAGTTGGTGACGGAGCCTGGCTCCCGTAGGAGTCCAGGTAGAGTCCTCCTGCAATTAACGTCAGGTGCGAAGTCCGGCTCCCGTAGGAGTCCGGGCAGAGCTCTCTTGCAGTTAATGTCAGGTGCGAAGTCTGGCTCCCGTAGGAGTCCGGACGGAGCTTACCGGCAGTTGAAGTTGGCGACGGAGCCCGGCTCCCGTAGGAGTCCGGGCGGAGTCCTCCTTGCGGTTGAAGTCATGGGCGGAGCCCGGCTCCTGTAGGAGTCCGGGCGGAGTCCCCCTTGGATCCGTGGATGGAGCTCGGCTCCCATGGGAGTCCGAGCGGAGTCCTCCTGCAATTAACGTCAGGTGCGAAGTCCAGCTCCCGTAGGAGTCCGGGCGGAGCTCTCCTGCAATTAAAGTCAGGTGCGAAGTCCGACTCCCGTAGGAGTCCGGACGGAGCTTACCGGCAGTTGAAGTTGGCGACGGAGCACGGCTCCCGTAGGAGTCCGGGCGGAGTCCTCCTTGCGGTTGAAGTCATGGGCGGAGCCCGGCTCCCGTAGGTGTCCGGGCGGAGTCCCCCTTGGAGCCGTGGATGGAGCTCGACTCCCGTGGGAGTCCGTGCAGAGTCCTCCTGCAATTAACATCAGGTGTGAAGTCTGGCTCCCGTAGGAGTCCGGACGGAGCTTACCGGCAGTTGAAGTTGGCGATGGAGCCCAGCTCCCGTAGGAGTCCAGGCGGAGTCCTCCTTGCAGTTGAAGTCATGGGCGGAGCCCGACTCCCGTAGGAGTCCGGGCGGAGTCCCCCTTGGAGCCGTGGATGGAGCTCGGCTCCCATGGGAGTCCGGGTGGAGTCCTCTTGTAATTAACATCAGGTGCAAAGTCCGACTCCCGTAGGAGTCCGGACGGAGCTTACCGGTAGTTGAAGTTGGCGATGGAGCCCGACTCCCGTAGGAGTCCGGGCGGAGTCCTCCTTGCGGTTGAAGTCGTGGGCGGAGCCCGGCTCCAATAGGAGTCCGGGCGGAGCCCCCCTTGGAGCCGTGGATGGAGCTCGGCTCCCGTGGGAGTCTGGGTGGAGTCCTCCTGCAATTAACGTCAGGTGCGAAGTCCGACTCCCGTAGGAGTCCGGATGGAGCTTACCGGTAGTTGAAGTTGGCGACGGAGCCCAGCTCCTGTAGGAGTCCGGGCGGAGTCCTCCTTGCTGTTGAAGTCGTGGGCGGATCCCTGCTCCCGTAGGAGTCCGGGCGGAGTCCCCCTTGGAGCCGTGGACGGAGCTCGGCTCCTGTGGGAGTCCGGGCGGAGTCCTGCAATTAACGTCAGGTGCGAAGTCCGACTCCCGTAGGAGTTCGAACGGAGCTTACCGACAGTTGAAGTTGGCGACGGAGCCCGGCTCCCGTAGGAGTCCGGACAGAGTCCTCCTTGCGGTTGAAGTCGTGGGTGGAGCCCGGCTCCCGTAGGAGTCCGAGCGGAGTCCCTCTTGGAGCCGTGGATGGAGCTCGGCTCCCATGGGAGTCCGGACGGAGTCCTCCTGTAATTAACGTCAGGTGCGAAGTCCGGCTCCCGCAGGAGTCCGGATGGAGCTTACCAGTAGTTGAAGTTGGCGACGGTGCCCGGCTCCCGTAGTAGTCTGGGCGGAGTCCTCCTTGCGGTTGAAGTCATGGGCGGAGCCCGGCTCCCGTAGGAGTCCGGGCGGAGTCCCCCTTGGAGCTGTGGACGGAGCCCGCAAGAGTCAATCCCGCTGAGAACTTCGACTGTGGGTATTTTATACCCAACACCAGTCCCCCTACTTTCGAGTTTGAATTTTGAATGAAGGAAGTACAGAGAGATTGGCATAGCCAAAGTTATCCTCTCGAATCCTGCACACGACCGCCTCCAGATATTTTGGCATTAAATGTGCGCGTGCTGGGGTCTTTTCGATTCGGGGCGATACGAAAGGACTCTTCAAAATTTCTGCTGGTATACTGGCCCAGGTACAGTGCAGTAATGGCCCTGCCAACCGCCAGCCACTTTCAGCCGCCTACCATGGTGAGTGGGACACGTGTCGAGTGCGGGCCGGCCCGGGGGGATTCGCGATCATTATGGCGTCGGATCCCAGGGTCTATATAAACTTGTCCTTCTGCCTTTGGGGCTCTTATTCCGCTTCAGAATTCTAGCAGTATCCGCCTTTTCTCCGAGTGCCCTGTCTCTCTTGGCGTCTCCTTGGGACATAGGCGCCCTTCGAGTCATCCCTGTCCTCGCCCCTCTGCATCTCTCAGAGCGATCTAGGTTAGTCCCGGAACCTCCGCCTCTCTTTTCGCCATCTAGGAGCCTTTTCTTTGCCATTTTCTTCTGTCATATTCCTCCGAGTTAGTCTACTATGACCTCTTATCCTTTGCCCCGCCTGTCTCCTTCGGGATCTTTAGAGTCTTCATTAGAAGTCATTTGAAATGTCTTTTGGCTTTTCCGCTTCCAGCGGCTCTGGGAGTTCTTCCGCCTCCACCCCCCAGGTCCCCCGTTCTGTAGATGAATCCATACCTGGGGTGGGGCCTCGCCCGATTTTTGCACCGGGTGCCATTCCCTATTCCTTGACTCCGGATGAACTCCTGCTGATAAGCGTTCAGTATGGAGTTCCCTCGGAGTATGACCTGGAGCTTCCCGGCCCCTCCGATCGGGCCAGCACTCCCCCATCTGGTCGCTTTTGCCTGTATCAGGAGGTGTTTCATGCCGGGCTCCGACTTCTGCTTCCGTCCTTTATTGTCGCCCTCTTTCGCTTTTTAGATATCTCTTTGGCTTCTGTTGCCCCGAATTCTTTTAGGTTTTTGATAGGGTTTCTCTCCCTTTGCCACGTAGTCGAGGTCCAGCCATCCCTCTCTCTATTTAGGCATTTTTATACCTTCAAGCGCCATCCTTCGGTGAAGGACTGGTGGTATTTCTCCCCCCAGTTCGGCAAGAAGGAGTTGCTGAAAGGTGCCCCCTCTTTGATCCACAACTGGAAGGGAAAATACCTCTTCGTCCACTGCTCGACCTTGAGGCTGGGCCTGCCCCCTTGGGGCTCTCTGAGGGATTCTGTTCGTCAGGCCCCCAGTCTGGGGGAGGACGACCTCCAAGCTGTCCAGAAGCTTCTTGCCTATTCTGCTCCTTCCCTTCCCAACCTTCTGAGGGAGCAATTTTTATTCAACGTCGGCCTGAGCCCCCAGAATCCTGCGAGTACTTCATCTTTTCCTTTATCTTCTTTTCTTCTGCCCTTCTTCTTTTTCTTTCTCTTTTTTCACTCTTCTTCCTTCTCTCTCTTTTTCTCCTCTTTTTCTTCTTTTCTTCTCTATTTTTTTTTTACCCCATTGTCGATTTTTGACTCCCGATTGATTGGTTTGCCTTTTTTTTTTTTTTTTTTTTAAGGAATGGACGCCGAAGCAGCGCGGATGCTTGCCAGGGGCCTCAGGGCCCACAAAAGAAAGGGTGTCGCGACCTCCGGATTGGCGAAGAGGGCCAGGGCAGAGGAGTCGAGCTTGGCCACACCCGTCCAGGCGGCTCCAGCGATTGACATTCCCTCAGGCGTCGAGCCAACGGCCCCCCGGACCTCCTCGAGGAGTCCGCCGACTGGGGCCCCCATTTTGGGGGTCCGCTCCACGGAGGTGCCCGTAGCCGAGAGGGGGAAGAGAAGAAAGTCGGTGGCCCAGAGGGTGAGTAGCCGTCGAACTGCTGCTAACGAGTCCCTCGGCTCTGAAGAGGGGCCAGAGAATCCCTTCAATGACAGGGACTTGATCAGGCGGTTGATCGATGGCTGCATTCTGCCCGAAGTCGTCGAGAGGATCGACCACGCCGATCCTGAGCAGCGGGTCTGGGACTCTTTAGGATCCTTCCTTGAGGTAAGCAAATCTTCATTTACCCGCTATTCGGCCCTTGTTCTGATCCCCTAGCCGCCCTTGCAGATTGGGCACCAGCTCCTTGCCAATATCGAGGCAACGAACCGTGCGAGGAGGGACATCATCCAGGTGGAGGAGCACTGTCGGGCCGAGGTTGCTCACCTCAAAGAAAAAATGGCTGAAGTAGTCGCCCTCCAAGAGGTCCTGGAAAGAGAGAAACAAGCCCGGGAGGAGGAAAAGCAGACCTTGGAGGAGACGGCGAGGAAGGCGGAGGCCGAGGTCGCCAATTTGATTGAGCAGACTCCAGTCTTGGTCTCGGAGGCCAGGGCTCTTGCGGTAGAGGAGTTCAAGGCCTCCGCAGAGATGAGGGACCTGAACGTCCAATTCGGCCAGGAGGCATTCATTAAGGGGTTCGAGCTCTGCCAGGAGAGGATGGCCAGAAAATTTTTGAAGCTCGACCTTAACTTCCTGGGTGAGGAGTCTGAAGATGAGGCCGGTCTCTCTTCTGCCATCACCGCTGCAGCAGCCCCCCCTCCCGGAATGCCGAGCTCTCTGACTCCTGCCCCTGAGGTCTGAGACCTCCGACCTTGTAGTTTTATTTTTTCGTAATTTTCCTTTACCTTCTTGTCTTCAAAAATCATCCAATCAATAAAGTTGAATTTTTTGTCGTGGGCAGCTTCTTCCTCCTTTTCTTCTTTCTGTTTTTCTTTCTGTGATGAGACGTGTCTTGATACTTTTATCTTCCAATGGTAGCACCCTGCCGAAGCACTTCCCCTGCCCCTGGGGATCCCGCTGAAGTCGACGATCTAGCGGCTGAAGAAGGAGGTTCTTCAGTTGACAAAGAGGTCAAAGAAGATGGAAGGCGAACTTCGTAGATTGAGGGAGGGCCATTCTGAAGCCACCGCAGAGGCCACCCGCTTTCGGAATCTCCACGTGAAGGGGATCATGGAGTATAGCCAGAGGAAGGCGGACTTCGCGAAGGAGCTTGAGGAATGCAAGAAGAGCGCCAGTGACCGAATTTGGGCTCAAGCTGCTAAGATCAGCGCTCTCAGGGTGGAACTGTTTGCTGCGAAGGAGAAGATCGGCCAGCTGGAAGGAAGTTCATCCGGCTCTTGGCCCAGGCCGACGGCGATCGGGAGTGGTCGAAGAGGGTCTCCGCCCTTCAGCAGCAGCTTCAAGATGCCGAGATGAGCTACGACATGCATCGGGCCAGTTGGCGCAGGCAGGTGGATGAATATAAAGGGAGACTCAGGGTGGTGACCGATGAAGTTGCCCGTCTTCAGAGGCAGCTGGCTGACAGGGCTCAGCTTACTTTCGCTCGGGATTCTGATGAGCTCCAATCCCTAAGAGGAACCGTTGAAGGGATTTCTGTCGCCCTCGGGGAAAAGACGACTGAGCTGCAACAATTGAAGATCCAACTGGCATACGAGCAGCGGGCCATCATGGATGCGGAGGCAGAATCTGAGGTCCTGAGAAAGATGCATCGAGAGGTGGAGGCCGAAAGCCAGCGACTTCGTCGGGCGCTCCAGGATGCACTGCTGAAAAAGGGAGAGCTAGAGGAAGAAGTTGAGAATCTGAGGCAGTCCTGGATAGAGGGTGGAGTAGATAATTCTAGATCGAAAGGAGCAAAGCTTCCCTAGGGCTCTTCTTGGCCTTCCGTCTTTTCATGTATACATTTTCTCTTTTGTTGTTTTGTCCCGCTTTTGTCGCTTTGTTTTTCTTCCTTTGGCCTTTCGGGTTTCGTGGTGTATATTTTGCAAATGGAATGAAAAAGAAAAGGAGATTTTGTGTTACCTCATCTGCATATCGTATTAAATTATCGCCCGTCGGACTTCTCTTGTCGTTCGACTTGTCCGACGTTGGCATCGCTTGGAGGTGCCCGATCGCCGATGTGATGGTTTGCTTTCCATGGTGGTTCGAATTTTGTAGTACTTCGGAGGTATCGCCATCTTCTTAATTTGTGTCGAGAGCCTTCTTAGAGGCCGAGGGTGTTTGGTAGGAACTCCCCGTCTTTGTTGAGACGAGGTTCCTTAGGCCTTTGGTGTGGTTCGTCCTTCATCTGTTTTCGTCGTAGCTCGTCGCTCTTCCTCTTTAATTTCCCTCCTCTTTTCAGAGTGAGGGCCCTCCCCTCGCTTCTTGCGGGGGTGAATAGGAGTGTGGAGGTGCCACTGAGGGGCCTTTTCCCTTCATCCGATCTTGTCGGGCGTCCGGGTTTCGTCACCATCAGGACGAGGTTCTCCTCCCATTCCCAATGGGGCTGCGGGGGCACGTAAGGGCCATTGCCAGGGTCTCTCCCCCCAATCCGGTCTAAAGGAACCGGACCTTCGACTTTGCTCATGTCAGGATGAGGTTCTCCTCCTGTTCCTGACATGGCCGTGGGGGCGCGTTAGGGCGTTGTAAGACCTCTCCCCCCATCCGGTCTAAAAGAACCGGGCCTTCAACTTTGATCATGTCAGGATGAGGTTCTCCTCCTATTTCTGACATGGCTGTGGGGGCACATTAGGGCGCTGTAAGGCCTCTCCCCCCATTCGGTCTAAAAGAACCGGAACTTTGACTTTGCTCATGCCAGGACGAGGTTCTCCTCCTGTTCCTGACATGGCTGTGGGGGCACATTAGGGCGCTGTAAGGCCTCTCCCTCCATTCGGTCTAAAAGAACCGGGCCTTTGACTTTGCTCATGCCAGGACGAGGTTCTCCTCCTGTTCTTGACATGGCTGTGGGGGCACATTAGGGCGCTGTAAGGCCTCTCCCCCAATCCGATCTCAAGATAATCGAACTTTCATTTTAGGTATGTTAGGATGAGGTTCTCCTTCCGTTCCTAACATAACTTTGTTTTAGGCATTTGAAGGGGTTATACCCAATCGTGACGAATCCATGCCAAATGGGAAGAGCGTGTTAAGTCGAAAGGAATTTAGATGCAAGGCAAAATCATAGGCGATACATTTACAGGTTTCCCAAGTCCCATGGTTGTGGGAGGTCTGCTCCTCTTTGAGGCCCTCCGACGATGGAGTCGATGGTCCCGATGGGAGGCCGATCCCCGGGCTGCTCCTCCCTTCTTGGCGGTTCAGGTTGCGGCAGAGCCCTTGGCCGATCTCCTCTACCCTCAGGCCGACGTCGTATGAACCTATCGAGTCGACCTCGCTGGATGAGCTCCTCGATCTCATCTCAGAGCTGGATGCATTCCTCCGTGTCATGGCCGTGATCACGGTGGTAGAGACAGAACTTGTTGGGGTTGCGCTTCCCGGGGTGTGTGCGCATCCTCTCCTACCTAGGGAGCTGCTCCCTGACCTCCATCAGTACCTGGGTCTTTGAGGCATTGAGGGGGGCGTAGTTGTGGAACCTTCCCGATGGAGAACCCCGCCGAACCCCGTGATCCGGACTCCTCTGCCTGCATACTCGGGGTGGAGTATGGGCACACTTGTGCCCAGGAGGGGATCGAGAATGCAGCCGAGCTTCTCTCGACCTTTTTTCAACTGCGGGCTTATTCGAGTCTCCCACCTGCCACTCTCTTGTGGTCTCCTCATCCTTCATTTTGAAGGCTTCTTTCGCTCGGGCGTATCCTTCAGCCCGAGCCAATAAATCAGCAAAATCCCTAGGGTACTTCTTCTCCAGGGAGAACAAAAGGTCATTCTTCTGAAGGCCGCCCTTCAGAGCAACCATTGCGACTGATTGGTCCAAATTTCGGACCTCCAGCGCCGTGACGTTGAAATGGTTGATGTAGGCTCGGATGGACTCCCCATCTCTCTGCTTGATATTGATGAGGGACTCCGAACCCTTTCGGGGGCACCGGTTGCTGACAAAATGGGCCATAAATTGGTGGCTCATTTGATCGAAGGAAAAGATGGTACCCGATTTCAGAGCCGAGTACCAGTTTCTCACCGCTCCCTTCAAGGTGGATAGGAAGGCTCGGCATAGAATGGTGTCGGGAGCACCGTGAAGCAGCATCATCATCTGGAAGGCTTCCAGATGATCAACCAGGTTCGAGGTCCCGTCATAGCTTTCAAACTGGGGGAGCTTGAAGTTTGACGGGATCGGTTCCTGCATGATCATTTGAGAGAAGGGAGGGTCAGTGCAAATATCCTCACCATAAGCGGGGGGAGCATGGCGGAGTTCTTCGATCCGTCAGTTCATCTCTTGGAGTCTTCGGTCTAGAAAATCCTCTCGACTTCGAGTATTGAGGGTCCTCTGGCAGAATGGGGGCAGGGATCTTCCAGGGGTGGAGTCGTGGTCCGATTGAGGGCTCTCCACCCTCGGGTTCGTTTTCCCAGGAAGGACGGGGTGGCTACCCCAAGTGGCCCACCCCACCGTCGGATTCTGGTGTTCCGATGACACCCTTTTTAGGTGCACTGATGCTTGCGGCTGCTGCTGCTGCTGCATAGCCTGCATAGCTTCTGTGAGGCCTCTAACCTGCTGCGCTAGCAGATCAAATTGCTCCACACCGACCGCCATCGCCGGAGGAGGAGGAGGAGGTTGAGAAATAGGAGGGGAGGTCGGAGCCTGGGATCTGGCCATGGAGGTCGTGGATCGTCGCGTGGATGCCTTGCGGGGAGGCATCGAGCAAAGACCAAGTGGAGGAAGGAGGAGAGGATGCCGAAAAAGACACCCGGGGGCGGTCCCATTGAGTGCTCCTTTAAGAACAAGGGTACCGCGAAGATACAGGCCCCTTCCTCTAGCGCCAATCCTGTTGGTGCAAAAATCTGCTTGCGTCGGAGAAGCTGGAGTCGAGGGAGTCGCGGTCGCCGTCGGGACCTGCAAAAGAAGTCTAAACCAGAGGTGGGGTTGCTCCAGCAAGATCCTCCGATGCTCAAGTCAGTTCTCTGCCTCAACAAGAATGGAGTGCTCGAACAAAAATTTTAGCAGAGTTTTTAGGTAAAAACAAGAGCTTATCGAATAACGTATCTGGGGTCCCCTTTTTTATAGGCGGAGGGCGCAACAGACTGATAGCGACATTCATAACCGTCTGGTAGTGGGCCACCCACAGTTAGGAGGAATTTATTGCGAGGAGTAGTGGAGTGGACCCATGGCCCTCACTGTAGCGCGCCACGTGGAGTCTGCCGCAGGGAGTGGAGCGGCGTCCGTTGTCGTGACTTGCCAGAGGATGGAAGAATCATGCAGTATCCGTTACAGAAGGTGGAGCAGGATCGTGGGCATCATAGCGGTTTGTCAGGGAATAGTGGAGCCGCACGGGATCCATCACAGGAAGTGAAGCAGAGTCGTGGCCGTCATAGCGGTCTGTCAGGGAATAATGGAGCTGCGCGGAATCCGTCGCAGGAAGTGGAGCAGAATCGTGGCGGTTGCTGTGTCGCACCAGGGAGTGCAGATCCATCAACTGAAGTTTGACAGCGATCGGAGTTGGTGACGGAGCCTGGCTCCCATAGGAGTCCGGGCGGAGTCCTCCTGCAATTAACGTCAGGTGCGAAGTCCGGCTCCCGTAGGAGTCCGGGCGGAGCTCTCCTACAGTTAAAGTCAGATGTGAAGTCCGGCTCCCGTAGGAGTCCGGACGGAGCTTACCGACAGTTGAAATTGGCACGGAGCCCGGCTCTCGTAGGAGTCCGGGCGGAGTCCTCCTTGCGGTTGAAGTCGTGGGCTGAGCCCGGCTCCCGTAGGAGTCCAGGTGGAGTCCCCCTTGGAGTCATGGATGGAGCTCAGCTCCCATGAGAGTCCGAGTGGAGTCCTCCTGCAATTAACGTCAGGTGCGAAGTCTGGCTCCCGTAGGAGTCCGGGCGGAGCTCTCCTGCAATTAAAGTCAGGTGCGAAGTCCGACTCCCGTAGGAGTCCGAACGGAGCTTACCGGCAGTTGAAGTTGGAAACGGAGCCCGACTCCTATAGGAGTCCGGGCAGAGTCCTCCTTGCGGTTGAAGTCGTGGGCGGAGCCCAGCTCTCGTAGGAGTCCAGACGGAGTCCCCCTTGGAGCCGTGGATGGAGCTCGGCTCCCGTGGGAGTCCGGGCAGAGTCCTCCTACAATTAACGTCAAGTGCGAAGTCCGGCTCCCGTAGGAGTCCGGACGGAGCTTACCGGCAGTTGAAGTTGGCGACGGAGCCTGGCTCCCGTAGGAGTCCGGGCGGAGTCCTCCTTGCGGTTGAAGTCGTGGGCGGAGCCCGGCTCCTGTAGGAGTCCGGGCAGAGTCCCCCTTGGAGCCGTGGACGGAGCTCGGCTCCCGTGGGAGTCCGGGCGGAGTCCTCCTGCAATTAACGTCAGGTGCGAAGTCTGGCTCCCATAGGAGTTCGGATGGAGCTTACCGGCAGTTGAAGTTGGCGACGGAGCTCGGCTCCCGTAAGAGTCCGGATGGAGTCCTCCTTGCGGTTGAAGTCATGGGCGGAGCCCGACTCCCGTAGTTCTTTTTCTATTGTGGTGTAGTTTAATTGGGTATTGGAAAGAGTCTTGCTAGCATAATAGATCACATGTAGCTCCTTAATGATTTTTTGGCCTAAGACGGCACCTATTGCAAAGTCAGAGGCATCACACATAATCTCAAATGGAATGGACCAGTCAGGGGGTTTTATTATGGGTGCTGTTGTCAGGGCTGTTCGTAATGTGTTGAACGCTTTCAAACAGTCTTCGTCAAAGACAAATGGTGTATCCTTGGCCAACAGATTGCACAAGGGTCTTGAAATCTTGCTAAAGTCTTTGATGAAGCGTCTATAAAATCCGGCATGACCTAAGAAGGATCGTATTTGTCGGACCGAAGTAGGGGGTGGTAGTTTTGAAATGACCTCAACTTTGGCTTTATCTACCTCGATACCTTTTTCAGAAATAATATATCCTAATACAATTCCTTTCCACACCATGAAATGGCGCTTTTCCCAACTTAGGACAAGATTTGTCTCCATACACCGTTTAAGAACTTTGGAAAGATTATGGAGACAATCCTCAAAGGTGGTTCCAAACACAAAAAAATCATCCAAAAAAACTTCAAGACATTTATCCACCATATCCAAAAAAATGGCCAGTATGCACCGTTGAAATGTAGCGGGTGCATTGCAAAGCCCGAACGGCATACGCCGAAAAGCGAAGGTGCCATAGGGGTAGGTGAAGGTAGTCTTTTCTTGGTCATCCAAAATACAGGTACTTGATTGTACCCTGAATAACCATCAAGAAAATAGAAAAAACTTTATCCTGCTAACCGTTCTAAGATTTGGTCGATGAAGGGCAATGGAAAATGGTCTTTCCTAGTAACGGCATTCAGTTTTCTATAATCTATGCATACTCACCATCCAGATGATATGCGAGTGGGAAGCAGTTCACCTTCTTCGTTCTCAACCACAGTAATACCTGATTTTTTAGGTACTACTTGAGTGGGACTGACCCATTTACTATCGGATATGAGGTAGATGATTCCAGCATCTAACCACTTTACCACCTCTTTCTTTACTACTTCACGCATGTTTGGGTTCAATCTCCTCTGCATATCCCGATGGGGTTTGGTATGTTCCTCAAAATGAATATGGTGCATGCAAATGGAGGGGTCAATTCCTTTTAAATCGACAATGGACCAACCGATAGCCTCTTTGTGTTCCTTCAGAATACCAACCAATTGTGCTTCCTGATTAGGGGTCAAGTTTGATGCAATGATTGCTGGGAGGGTGTCATTGAGTCCTAGGAATCATACTTGAGCGTAGCAGGAAGGGGTTTCAATTCTAACATAGGTGGTGATTCTAAAGATGGGACTATTGGTGTATTGGCTAATGTGGGCAATGGCTCATACTTGATTGTCCATGGAGGAGTGGTTTTATCATGTGGTGTATCCAACAAGATTTTAACTTCTTTCATATATTCCTCAAAGTCATACACTCCAAAGTGAGCCAAGCAAGTATCTAAGGGGTCTGGTGCTAGAATTATGGGTGTTGCATCTTCTATAATATCTTCTAATGTATCTACTTCGAAGCAACTATCCATTGATGGTCCTTGGGAAGCACCAAACACATTCAATCTTAGTTTCTTATTCCCAAATGATACATCCATGACTCCTGTCCTACAATTAATGCATGCATTTACCGTAGCTAGGAAGGGTCGTCCTAAGATAATGGGAATTTGTCTGGGGTTGCCACTTAGTTCCATGTCGAGAACCAGAAAATCAACTGGAAAGTAAAACTCATCTACCTTGACCAAGACATCCTCAAGCATTCCACGTGGTTCCTTAATTGATCTATCGGCTAACTGCAGTGTGACTGATGTGGGTTTCAGTTCTCCGAATCTAAAAAGTTCATACACCGAATTAGGTAAAAGATTCACACTTGCCCCTAAATCCAGAAGAGCTTTTTCAATGTGATAATCTCCTATAACACAGGAAATGATGGGGGCTCCTGGGTCCTTAAGCTTTGGAGGAGTGGCATGCTGGAAGACAGAACTAGCCTGTTCAGTGAGGCATACTTTCTTTGGGATTTGTGATCTAGATTTATATTTTTGGGTGCACAAATCCTTCAAAAATTTGGCATAAGCAGGGACCTATTTGATTGCGTCTAGAAGCGAAAGATTAATTTGGACTTGCTTAAACAATTCCAACATCTCATCGAGTTTTTCTCCCTTCTTATCTGTAGGAATAGGGGCTTTCAGGGCATCCAGAAATGGGGCTTTAGGCAAGTAAGATGATTCCGGTGCAGTTGGTTCCTTCTCTATTTTCAGGTCCTCCTTGTTCTTGGATGATTTGACTTCGGTTAGAGGTTTAGGGTCGGTCTCATTGGTTTTACTAGTGTGTTCAATGACCTTCCCACTTCTCAGAGTTATGATTGATTTGGCATGTTCAGAAAAAACTTCTGGGGTATTAGAGCTCTCAATCGCAAATTGCCCTCTTGGGTTGCTCTCGGGTTGGCTAGGTAATTTTCCTCCTTCCCTTCTACTGAATGCAGTTGCTAGTTGACCTATTTGGGTCTCTAGCTTAGCAATGGATTGTGTGTGGGAGTTAAGGGTCTGAGTGTTGACTTCTAATCATTCTAGTGCTTTCAAAACTTTTTCCTCAAAAGCTGAGCTGTGACCAGTAGTAGACGGTTGAGGAACACTTTGAAATTGATGGTATGGTCCATGCCTATATGTTGGGTCCTGATATTGAGGTCGAGGTGTGGCAGGACCAACCACTGGTTGTGGTCTCCAGGAAAAATTTGGATGGTTTCTCCAGCCGGGGTTATAAGTGTTCGAATATGGATCGTTTCCTGGTCTGCGAGCTTGTTGGACTTTAGCTTACTGAACCTGCTTGTGCACAAACTCAGAAAATTGAGGTGCGGTTGGGCATTCACTAACAAAATGGTTCGGACTTGCACACAATGCACAAACTTCTTGGATTGGGTTAGGTGGAATTGGAGATTGTCCAATATTTAGAAGACGATCTAATTTTTTTGACAGTTCATCTACCTTATGATGGATATCTATGGCATTTCCTACTTCATATATGCCACCTCTCTTTGGGTTTAACATGGGTTTATCTCTAATAGAGGCAGACATATGATGTAATAAATTTTTACTTAAAATTTTAAATAGTTGCCATGCCTCATCCTCACTTTTCAGCATGAATGTCCCACCGCATGATGCATCGACCATTTGTCGATGTCTTTCAGAGAGCCGATCATAAAAATATTGGATTAACTACCACTTGGGTACAGCATGGTGGGGATATTTTCTAATAAGGTCCTTTAATCTCCCCATGTTTCATGAAATATTTCTCCATCTAATTGGAAAAAATTAGTTATTGCTTTCCTTATTTGATTAGTTTTTTCTATGGAAAAATATTTCTCGAGAAACTCTCCTTGCAGCTGGTCCCAGGTTGATATAGTCATGGAATCCAAAGTATGTAGCCAGTATTTGGCTTTGTCCTTAAGTGAGAAAGGAAATAATTTTAACCTAAGAGCATCATCAGAGAAGTTGTGAATTTTGACAGTTGAGCATATCTCAAGAAATTCTTCAAGATGTTTATAAAGGTCCTCATTACTAAGTCCATAAAATGAAGGTAACATTTGGATTATACTGGACTTAATTTCATATTGAGTGGCCTCCACAGAGGGCACTTGAATACAAGGAGAGTAGGTATATGTGGAAGGAGTAAAGTACTCCTTCAATTGCTTGGGTGGATCATTCTCTTGATTTCGGTCTATATTTTTACGTCTATTCGCTCTAAAGGTTCTTTCTATTTCTGGATCAAAAGATTGGATTTTTAGTCGTAACGATCTACGGCCAAGCATACACCTTATAATTATACTATAGAGCAAACACAAATTTTTTTTTTTATAATATATATATATTTATAATAAAGTGAGAAAAGAATGAAGAAAATCTAAAGAGAAGAACCTAAGAATCTTAAATCTATGAAAAGGGAGAAGTTAGTTAATGTTTAGATGTTAATTGCAATCAACTTAAATAAGCATAGACTCTTTATCTTAAGGTTAACTTAGATCTAGACAGCTCCTAACTTCTAAGACTGCCTTTGAGCACTCCAAGCTCAAGACTGACTAACTGACTCGGCCAGGTAAGCGTAAGATATGGGAGGTTCCCTGCTCGTTGCTTTTCTTAGATACCAACTGAATTGGCCAGGTCAATCAACGGAACCAATTGAAAACCACTTTCTTTAACCACTTGCCTTAGACACCGAGCAATTAACCAATCCGCACACGGTTCAACTCTAGGGCTTTCTTATCCTATTGAGCTCAAAATCCTTAGGGGTCAACATCTAATTAATTTTAGATTAAGGTCTAGGTTATGCAAATGCAAGGTAGTGATTTGTAGGCCAAGGAAGGGTGATCAAATCTCCACCTTATCTGATTAATGGGTTATTGCCCTTAAGATTAATTATGAAGATGAGATGTAAAGAAACACGGTATCCAATCAAGTTAAAAAATTTTATATTTGGGGTTATGCTATTTTAGTTAAGTGTTATGAAATGTCAGTGGCTTTTTTTTTTTTTTCAACCGTGCCAAGGTCCCCGACAACGGTGCTAAAATTTGATGCATAATCATTGATAGCACCAAAAATAACTCTACTCACTACGTAGGTAGGATGAGTCGAGATCGTATCCTCAGGGACTTTGGGCTAAGTTGAGATTGCAAAATAAAAGAAAGAAGCGTTGTTTTTGATTTAAAAAATAAATTATCTTAAAATTGATGTAATTAAGAAATAAAGAACTTAAGAGTTTTGAATTAATTTTGCACTAGCAGAGTTGTATCTCTTTTTTAATTAAATAGATGCGATTAATCTTAGAAAAAATATCTATCTTTCTTCGGCACACCCCGTACCCATAGATCACGGTGCGTCTCCGAAAAGTACTAGGTAAACAATTCTTCTTTCCTCGGCACGCCCCATACCCGTAGATCATGGTGCATCTCCAAAAAGTAAAAGTTGTTCCTAATATTAATCTAACAATAAAGCATAAATAAAAGCATATGAAAGAGAGCAAATAAAGAACTCATGATGATTTAAATAAAAAGTATAATCTTTATTGCATATAAAGAAATACAAGAAAATTTAGAACAATAAACCATCTTTGTGTCGTTACAAAATTTCTTCTCCACTCCCGAGACTGCTAGCCTAGCTGCTCTGAAGTAGTCCCTTTCTATTCCTCTATGCAAGGCTCTAGAAAAATTTCTGGGCTCCCCCTTCAATGGGAGTACAAAAGCCTTTTTATAGGTATTAGGAGGGAGGAGTTTTACATGATTTTCTGATATGGGACTAAAGAAATGCTAAAGACTAAAAGATGGATGGATGAGATGAAAATATCACAAATAAATAAAAAAAATATAAATCTTTCCTCTCAAAATATTTCTAAATATTAATTTTCTTCTTTTAATAAGCATATGTTCGTCTGCCATCAAAAACTCCCTGCGAACCCACCTGCCGCGCGCTTGCTCGCCGCGTGCCCACATCCGCGCGATGCTGCACCTGTGCCCATGCTCGCACCCACGCCGCATCCGCGCTGTGTCCACCCTGCATCCACGCTCACCCGCGCGCCCACGCGCTTACGCGCGCGCCCAGGAACAGTGTGAACACTGCCTTTTTTATTTCAATTTCAAAAAGAAACTTTTGTTTCTTCACAATGACATCTATATCCTTTTTGGATTCCTTGCATAGTATCTTCATTTTCTATAATACCGTATTCATCTTTCTTTTATTTTAATTTTGTTTTAAGTCTAATTTTCTTCAAATTTGAGTCTTTTTGATCTATGAATCGAACTCTTTGTATCAATGAGTATCTTTCCTGTAAAATATAAAAAGAAGCATCAAATTTTTAATAAATAAAATAAATTAAATATAATTTTCTACTTTAAATGACTTAAATTAAATATTTATATTGGGTAACCTGCCTCTTTCCATATCTCATATGGAGTGCTAGTAATAGATTTTGACGGTATCTAATTCATAACACATGTAGTAATTTTTAGGGCATACCCCCAGAATGAGATAACAAGATTTGTGAAGCAATTTGAGGAACACACTATGTCTCATATGGGGTGTTTATCTTTGGATCAAGATCTAATATTTTTACTCATACCTTTTTTCATGTTCAGTAAATAGGATCTCGGGTCATTTTATCTATGAGATAAGATTTATAAGTTCTATATGATTCAAAAATCATACAGATCAAAAAATTCTTCTTTGTATTACTTGTTTATCTTTAACTCACAAAAATGACCAAGTTGGCAATGCCAAAGATCTGTGACCATCACATATTCATTTTTTATTCTCATCAATATGAAGAACAACATCATTGAGTGACAAAAATATAAGACTATTATCATAAATCTATAATCATAAAATTTATTAGATGGAGAGCATCTTTTGCTCTTAACATTAATTTCAAATTTATGTTACAATAACAAAAAAATTGAAATAATATTTTTGATAAATTTAGGCATATAACAATGGTTCATTAGTTTCTAAACCTTGCTAGAAAGTTACATAGGTTCCTACAGTCTTAGCATGAATGGATAATCTATGAGTGCTAAAAAGTATGTAGTCACCTCTCTTCAGCTTTATAGGTCTAGTAATACTTTGCATAGGTGAAACCTATATATGAGGTATCTCATATCCAAAATTCAAAAGCTGAAGCACTCAACAATAAATTAGTTTGTATTATATACAAATCATTAGTAGATACAACTTTTGTATCCTGCTACTACTTCACACTTGCAAGATAACTCTTTCAATTTATCTCTAATGCTCATCATTACTGTAATGATAATAGATATCCATAGTGAAGATAATCTTCACTTTCTTCTCCAAGAAGATACTAAAGAAGGAATTTAGGAGAGTTAATAGGATCAAATCCTGGATTAACTCACTATCCTTGATAATGACTTAATCATATGATTAAGTTAATTAGGATACATTTAACAGTCATACTGTCAACCTACCATATCACATATATGGTTTTTTCTTCTTTATAGTATCAACTCTGAATAAATTAAAATCAAGAGAATAGGAGACTATCTCCTATACAAGAACTATTCTCAGGATCCTCAACCATTCCATAAAATTTGATCAATTTGAAAACATCAAAAATACCATACAGTGATAGTGAAGATGTAGATGAATATAAGAACATAAAAAGACTACTCATGATGACATACACAATTTAGATGAAGATTTTATCTAAATGTGTCTCCCACTATTTTAGCAAATTTCATAGCCCTCAAGTATAAAAAATAAGAAAACTTATCATCTAGTTTTTTAGTGGGATTGAGATCCCAATTTCTTATAAAAAATCTTATAGATAGCACAACAAGCTTCTATGAGTTCAAGGGTAGGTAACTCTTTACTGATTGCATCTCATGCAACTCTCAACATAACTTATGCCTCTAAAATATTTATAATCTTGTAGATAGTACAATAAACTATAATATTTTAGTTAAGTTGCACCCTTCAATCCAATATGATCATATCTGAATAATACTATCCTTGTAGATACTACAACAAGACAACACTACTAAAATATGTCAGAAACATCACTTTGTTAACATCATATCAAATCTTATAGCAAGCTTTGTGGATAGTACAATAAACTCACTACAGTTTTTGATATATTTTATTGACTTAGTATAAGCTAAATATAATTAGCTTCATTATTCACCAAGACAGTATCAAATCAGTCTTCATAGCAAGCCTTGTGGATAGCACAACAAGCCTAATATGATTTTTGACATAATACTGATTTAACATGAAGGAAGACATAAATAGTATTCTTAACACTTTACCATTAAGACTCAATATAATTTAAATAAGGGACATAGGTCCCATGCACATCCAAAATATATATAAAAATATATCATATATAATTTTAATTTTAATTCTAACTATCAGCATGTAAAAGTATATAAAAAAATCTAATGGTTATGAACTTTTGAAAAAATCATCTGAGCCACAGGATAGTTTATGGATCTAATCGCAGGTGCATCATAGATTGAACCATCTCATGGTCAATCTTAATGTGCCTCTACTCTCCAAATGCCCGGTAGTCCAGTCTTCATCTCTATGAAGTCTTCCAAGAATGCTCGATTTTTATCTGATAATAGAAAGAAATAATTTCTATCTATTCTCAAATATTTTTTTTTATAATTTTACATCAATATGTAAAAATCTCAATCAACAGTTGAAAACATACAAAAGAAAGATTCAGCTGATAATATAATACATCAGAGGCACCCAACTCCTATTACAACTCTTGCAGATGCATTTATATAATCAGCTAACATGAAAGCATTCATGCATACATCCATCATATGGATGTACCATAGTCTATAACCACTCAACATGTATTTTATAATAATTATTTATGATATCATTCATAAATATGTCAATAGAGATGTTTAAATATTCAGGCATAAGGCCCATCTAAGGTTTTTGATTCGGATTCAACACTTGACCCAATTTATAATTTTAAGTCAATTATTTATCATCCTTTTTGAGTTGGATTGATCAATTCTCAGGTTAACCTAAATCAATTAGGTTAGCATGGATTCGATCAACCATGACTCAAATCTTAATCAAATTAGGTAAATAATAATTTGATCAATCTAAATTAAACATAACTTCTAATCAAATTAGAACTATAAAATTGATTTAATCTATAATTATTAATTCTAATCACATTAGATCAATGAATTATAGTTAAACAAATCCATCGGTAAAAATCCTAGAGCATGTCTGAAGCATCCTTTCTATGATCAAAATTTTTTGGCTCCACACATATCATGGATGATGCGAAGGAATTTTACCATGATATCTTCTTGCTCATTTGTATGACATTAGTTATTTTTATTCATGAGGTATTATGTTTTATCATTTGCTACATCATATTTTTATAATTATGATAAACTCCATAGATTAGGATAATGATTTTAGGGTCATGATGAAATCATGCTAGTGGGATCTAAAATTTTGATAGCCTCAATCTAAAATATTCTCAATCATTAGATTATCGAGTCGGAGATCGATGATGCCGGTAGGATTGGTACATCTATGTATGCTCGATGAAGAGGGTGGTTGATCTCACAATCACATGTGTGGTGACACTAATACAAGAATGTAGGTGCTCATTAGAGAATGAGTTCACTGAACTGACCTACAGAAAGAATATCTGATGGAGCCTTACAGTATGTTGACAGATGATTCTCTAGTGGGAGTGGTGCATGTGATCTTTTGACTTAAGATCACCATGGTACATTGTGTATATAAATCTTTACTTTGGTTTATTCCCTAGTATGCCATTTTGAGATGTGTGTGGGATATTCTGAATATAGTGATGTATGAAGATTGTGAGTGGTCAATAAAGAATCGATCACTCCTTATAGGAGAAGAGAACATCTTATGTGATCTCATAGGATGATGACTCAAGAGTCTCTAGCCAGAGCAGGGATGAATAGTAGAAAAGATTTTTATCGATTTATCAATCAAGTCATCATCATTGGATCGAGATACATATGGATAGATATTTAAGCTTAATATGATTTCATGCCCATGGCTTGTCTGAGATGTTGTATGATCGAAAAATTGAACTGCACGGTAACTCACCATGAAAGGATAATTTTAATATTTTATCAAATTTTAAATCTTTCAGATAGTCATGACATATTGCTATATATGAATCATGACTTGTAAATGCATCAAAATTAAAAGAGTTTAATTAAAAAATTAATTAGAAAGAGTCCTAGTTGATTGGGACTCTTGAGCTGACCTAATCTAATTGGATTAGGGCTACATCAAGAGTCTGGATCTATTGCTGGCTAGATTTAGAACTCAATGGGTCACACAAAATAGAGATTTGGTCTTGGTCCAATCTATTTAAATTTATTATAAATCCAATGGGTTAATTGAATTGCTAGTATATGAATTAACCCAAATTTTCAATTAGGTTCAGTGCAAAGGTGTTTGTGCTAAACCCAGACTTGTTGCCTTGATCTAATATAATTAGGTTTGAACCATCTAATTATTATGTGGCTGATTTGGATTTTATGAAAGTATTCCATGTGTGATCCACCTCCTCCATGCCAATTTTCCACGCCAAAGAATTAATGGCACCACACTTTTAGCATTAAGAAGGAAGAGTCCTTCTTAACGAAGACTCTTAACTCCCTTCTTTTATTTCATGTGTTCCCTTTACTCCACACGCCGTTTGATGGCTCTTAGAGATTTGTTGGCACAAAAGTGGAGGAGTCCTTCTGCTTGAAGGCTCTTCCACACCCAATACCTTTTATATAGAAGAATTTAAACTTTGTGGAAGTTATGGGATGTCGCATGGGATGTTGTTGTGCCAAACATTATTTTTTTTCTCTACACCTTTTAATTCTTACACACCTTTATTTATGGGACTAGAGAAGGAAGAGTCTTTTTGCTCCTATACTTCCCCACACCATTTATTTGTGTGGTGATTTAATTCATTATGTGAGGAATATGGGACGCCAAAGGTTGGCATCCATTGGAATTAAGATAGCGCCTCTTCTTATCCTATAAATTAGTAGGTGCTAACCCAAGTTCCACATCCTATATCTGGCTGATTTTAGGCATGGGAATGAGCAGAAAAAGAATGAAAAAAGTTTGAAAAAAGATAAAAAAAATGGAGAGAAAAAATAGAAAGGGAGGAAAAAAAGGAAAGCATGTGATGCTTGTCCTAAAATCAAATTGTTCAAGTGTTGAACATCAAATCTAATTTTTATGTGGTGAGATCATTTGAAAAATAATTTCTAAAGTGGTCTTAGTAGAGGTCTCAAAGACATACAAGTGGTGGTGTACCTCATTCTTGCAAAGGACGATCAACAGCAAACTTACGAAGAAGGCTGCAGCACTACATCGAATTGGGAAGGACCTTGATCAGTCCCGTGTGGATCATCATTGGAGGGCTTCTACTTTGGAGTCTTGTGGAGATCTCATAATTACCAGATTATCATCTTCGTACTGGTATATAGCTTCAGATCTTTTCTTGATATGTATGCTTATGTTATTTGATTGCAATCATCAAGGTGTTCCTAGGGCTTTTGTGTTTCAGTAGTCTAGTTTAATTATTAAACTTATTTTTAATTATTGAATGCATATAAAAATTTTTAAAATTTATATTTTGCTATGTCATCAGAATCAAACAGTGGTATCAGAGCCATCCTTGATTGATTCAATCAAATATCATGTTATTATTGTGATATGGATAAGTTCCAGTTGATATTATGTCAAAACTAGATTTTCTGAATGATCTTTAATTGATATTTTTTATGCATCTTTTGTTAGTGATAAAGTGTTATCAATCCATGATCAAATTTGGATGTGAGTTTCCATGATTTTTAGACTTGTGAGACAAGTTTAATCTAATTTTCTATGGAGTTGTAAATCTAGTGCATGTGATGAGCGAAGCCTTAGAATGATATATTGGATGTATATTGCCGAGACATAGGGTTCTTACATTTGATGCATTTACCTAAGATCTAAGGGCCAACCATCATATTTTGGGCACTCACCATTATGGGTCATCCATCTTTGTTGTTGTCCAAGGTATGTGTGGAGCCAAAAAATTATGATCATAGAAAGGATGCATCAGACATGGTTTAAAATTATGATCATAGAAAGGATGCATCAGACATGGTTTAGAATTTTTACTGATGGATTTGTTTAATTATAATTCATTGATCTAATATGATTAAAATTAATGATTATAGATTAAACCAAATTCATAGTTCTAATTCGATTAGAAGTCATGTTTAAATTAGGTTGATCAAATTGTCATTTAACTAATTTGATTAGGGTTTGAGTCATGCTTGATCGAATCTACGCTAACCTAATTGGATTAGAATCAATCTAAGAATTGATCAACTTAACTCAAATAGAATGATAAATGATTGACTTAAAATTATAATTTGGGTCAAGTGTTGAATCCGAATAAAAAATCCTAGATGGGCCTTACGCTCGAATATTTAAACATCTCTATTGACATGTTTATGAATGATATCACAATTAAAATAACATGAGAAATTAATTATCATATTTTATAATTATTATAAAATGCATGTTGAGTGGCTATGGACTATGGCACTTCCATATGATGGATGTATGTATGAATGCTTCGCTATTAGCTGATTATATAAATATATCTGCAAGACTTGCAATATGGGCTGGGTGCTCCTAATGCATTGTATTATCAGCTGAATTTTTTTTGTATACTCTCAACTGTTGATTGAGATTTTTACATATTGATGTAAAATTATAAAAAAAATATTTAAAAATAGATAAAAATTATTTTTTAAATTTTTAGATAAATATCGAGCATTCATGATAGTCTTCATGGAGATGAAGACTAGACTACCTAACATTTGTAGAATAAAGGTGTATTAAGATTGAGATGATTCAATCTATGATGCACCTAGGGTTAGATCCATAAACCATCCTGTGGCTCAAATGATTTTTAAAAGTCCATAACCATTAGATTTTCTATATTTGCTCTTACATGCTGGTAGTTAGAATTAAAATTATATATGATGTATTTTATTATATATATTTTGGATGTGCATGAGACCTAAGTCCCTCATTTAAATTATATTAAGTCATAATGGTGAAGTGTTAAGAATACTACCCATGCCTTCCTTCATACTAAGCAAGTATTATATCAAGAACCATAGTAGGCTTGTTGTGCTATCCATAAGGCTTGCTGTAGGGACTGATTTGATACTGTTTTGGTGCATATTGAAGCTAATGCTATTTAGCTCATACTAAGTCAATAGAGTATGTCAAAAACTATAGTGAGTTTGTTGTGCTATCCACAAAGCTTGCTATAGGGATTGATGTGATGTTGATTTAGTGATGCTTATGGTATATTTTGATAGTGCTGTCTTGTTGTGCTATCCACAAGGATGGTATTATTCAGATATGATCATATAGGATTGAAAGATATGACTTAACTAAAATACTATAATTTATTGTACTATCCATAAGGCTATAAGTATTTTAGAGGCAAAAGTTATGTTGAGAGTTGCATGAGAAAAGAGTTACCTACCCTTGAACTTGTAGGAGCTTGTTGTGCTACCCACAAAGCTTTTTATGAGGAATTGAGATCTCAATCCCACTAAGAAATTAGATGATAGATTTTTTTCATTTTTTCATACTTGTGGGCTATGAAATTCACTAAAATAGTGGGAGACACAATTAGATAAAAACTTCATTTAAATTGTGCATGTCATCATGAGTAGTCTTTTTACATTTCTATATATAAATCTGCATCTTTACTATCACTGCATGGTATGTTTGATATTTTTAAAATTGATCAAACTTCATGGAATGGTTGAAAAATCTGAGAATAGTTCTCATATAAGAGATAGTCTCCTATTCTCCTGATTCTAATTTGT
Organism: Elaeis guineensis; assembly: GCF_000442705.2. Classification (NCBI taxonomy): domain Eukaryota; kingdom Viridiplantae; phylum Streptophyta; class Magnoliopsida; order Arecales; family Arecaceae; genus Elaeis; species Elaeis guineensis. Next base: position 93,705,782 of record NC_026000.2, read on the forward strand.
TCAGAGTTGATACTATAAAGAAGAAAAAATTACATATGCAATATGATGAGGTAACAATATGACCGTCAAATATATCTTGATTAACTTAATCATGTGATTAAGTCATTACTATGGATGGTGAGTTAATCCAGGATTTGATCCTGCTAACTCTCTTAAGTTTCTTCTTTAGAATCTCTCAGGAGAAGAAAGGTGAAGATTGTCTTCACGATGGGTATCAATTTTCATTACAGTAATGATGAGCATTAAAGATAAATTGTAAGAGTTATCTTACAAGTATGAAGCAGTTGCAGAATGTAAAAGTTACATCTGCTAATGATTTGTATATGTACAAACTAATTTATTATTGAGTGTTTTAGAATTTTGGATATGTGATACTTTATATAGGTTCCATTTATGCAAAATGTTGCTGGACCTATAAAGCTGAAAAGAGGTGATTACATGCTTTTTGGTATTGATGGATAGTCCATTCATGCTAAGGCTGTAGAAACCTACTAGCAAGGTTTAGAAACTAGTAGACTATTGTTATATGCCTAAATTTATCAGAAATATTATTTCAATTCCTTTGCTATTGTAGTATGATTTTGAAATTAATGTAAAGAGTAAAAATTGATCTCTTTCTGATAAATTTTATGGCTATAGATTTATAATAATGGTCTTATGTTTCTATCACTTAATGATATTGTTCTTCATGTTGATGAAAATAAAAAAAGAATATGTGATGGTCACATGTATCTGGCATTACTAACTTGGCCATTTTTGAGAGACAAAGATAAACAAGTAAAACAAAGAAGAATTCTTTGTCTGTATGATTTAAATCATATAGAACTTGTAAATCTTGTCTCATGAATATAATGACCAAAATCTCATTTACTGGACATGAGATGCAAGTGTACTATTATGTTTTATATATTTGGATGTTCAAAGGTTAATAATATCTCGACCCAGAGATGGACACTACATATGAGATATGGTGTGTTCTTTAATTTGCTTCAAAAATCTTATTCTAAAAAATGCCTTAGATATTACTGCATATGTTTTGAATTAGATACCATCAAAATCTGTTACTAACACTCCATATGAGATATGGAAAGAAGCAGATTGTCCAACTTATGTGAAAAGAGTTGGTGATATAAGTTTTGTGCTACATCAGATTTGTATAAGTTTATAGGTTATCCTAAGAGTAGTATGTGATACTACTTCTACCACCCTACTAGACAAAAGTATTTTGTCAATAGGTATGCCACCTTTTGAAAAAAAAAAATTTTGATCCTCGACCAGATGTGCTCGTTGATGAAGCACAATCATGACACACACCTCCTCATCGAAGGTCAATTTGAGTGTGTAGTGTACCACTCAAAATATGAGTTTGTCATTATGACTGATTGTACACCATACATCATTGAGAATGATGTTTTCTTGACTATTTGAAAATTGTCATGAGTAGAGACTCTGACAAATGACTTAAAACTATGGAATCTAAAATGAACTCTCTATACATCAACCAAGTATAGACTATGGTTGAAACACCTATGGGTGTGACCCAACAGGTTACTAACAGAAATATCAATCTGGATTAGTGCTTGCAATTACCACACACTATCTAGAGAGTTTGTCTCTAGTGGGAGGACAAATCTATTTACAGATTAAAGTAGACATCGAGGAGTTGGTACTTCTATTTTTGATGAGATAGTCAAAATATTTGACTTTATCAAAATATGGATGAATCATGTATGTGCAAGAAGACAAGTGGGAGACCCACTAACTTCTTATGTATGTGGAAGAAATACAGCATATTGGGAAGGTAGACTCGATATTGGACTCGATCAATGACATGCTTATCACAAAAATTTTCATGAAAAAGACTTGGGTGTAGCATCCAATATACTCGGCATCTATAGTGATAGATATAAGTGAAAGTTAGGCTTGTCTCAGTCTAGGTACATAGATTTTATATTGAAGAGATTCAACATTAATGTGTGTAAAAGTATTTACTTACCCATACATTCAATGTACCAAGCTTGATGTGGTTTATACTATGTGCATAATCATTGATTTCAGGCAGATGCATGAAATGATCTTTTGAAAATTATGAAAAGCATTCTCAAAAGTACTTGAGAAGTACTAGAAGAGTAGTGAATTGAAAAAGTTTCAAACAGCAAACTGTGTTTGACTCAATTATTTGCTGTTAGTAAAGATTGCTAAGGAAAGTCGCCTAATGAAAGGGTTCATCACGGAGTTAGGTATCGTCTCACCAGAAATCCACGCACATCTTAAGGTGCTTTCACCTTATTCATGATTTGATCATAAAATGAGTTCATAAAATGAATAGTGTAATGGACCAGTTCACTAAGCTTTAACACAGCAACCGTGTGTTCGCCACCTTGATTGCATAGACATCAAGTACAGGGATGATTGACTTTAGTACAAGTTAGAGATTGAAAGAATAGTGCCCTACAAGTCAATCGCATGGATGATGCAAAGAAACTTTTCTGTGATATCTTCCTACTCATTTATTTGACAATAGTTATTTTTTATTCATAAGGTATTGTGTTTTAACATTTGCTGTATCATATTTTTATGATTATGATAAATCCTATAGATTAGGATAATAATTTTAGGATCATGATGAGATTATGCCAATGAAATCTAAAATCTTCATAGCTCTAATCTAAAATATTTTTAGTAGTTGGATTATCGAGTCGGAGATCGATGATACCAGTAGGACTGGTACATCCTATGTATGCTCGATGGAGAGGATGGTTGATCTCACATCACTTATGTGGTGACACTAGTACAAGGTTGTAGATGCTCATTAGAGAATGAGTTCATTGAACTGACCTGCAAGAAGAACATCTGATGGAGCCTTACAGCATGTCGATAGATGATTCTCCAGTGGGAGTGGTGCATATGATCCTTTGACTTGAGATCACCATGGTACCTGATGTATATGGATCCTTTAGTTTATTTTTTAGCATACCACTTTGAGATGTGTGTGGCATATTTTAGGTATGGTGAAGTGTGCATGGAGATTGTGAGTGATCAATAAGAAATTGGTCACTCATTGTAGGAGGAGAGAACATCCTATGTGATCTCATAGGATGATGACTCTGGGAATCTCTATCCAGAGTAGGGATAAATAGTAGAAAAGGTTTCTACTAGTTCATCAACTGACTCATCATCATTAGATCGAAATACATATGGATAGATATTTGGGCTTGACATGATTTCATGCCCATGACTTGTCTGGGATGTTGTGTGATCGAAGAATTGAATTGCATGGTAACTCATCATGAAAAAATAATTTTGGTATTCTCACCAAATTCTAAATTTTTTAGATAATCATGACACATTGCTAGACATCATTCTTGATTTGTGGACCCATCAAAATTAAAAGTGTTTAATTCAAAAATTAATTAGAAAGAGTCCTAGTTGATTGAGACTCTTGAGCTGACTTAATCTAATCAGATTAGGGTTACATCAAGAGTCTAGATCTACTGCTGGCTAAATTTGAAATCCAATGGATGCCACACAATAGAAATTTGGTCTTGGTCTAACCTATTTAGATTTATTGTAAATCCAATGGGTTAATTGAATTGTTAGCACATGAATTAACCCAAGTTCTCAATTGAGTTCAGTGCAAAGGTGTTTGTGCTAAACCCAGAGTTGTTGCCTTGATCTAATATGATTAAGTTTGAACCATTTAATTATTAGGTGGCTGATCTGGATTTTATGGAAGTATTCCATGTGTGATCCACCTCCTCCATGCCAATTTTCCATGTCAAAGAATTAATGGCGCCACACTTTTAGCGTTAAGAAGGAAGAATCCTTCTTAACGAAGACTCTTAACTCCCTTCTTTTATTTTACGCGTTCTCTTTACTCCACACACCATCTAATGGCTCTTGGAGATTTGTTGGCACATAAGTGGAGGAGTCCTTCTACTTGAAGGCTCTTCTACACCCAATACTTTTTATATAGAAGAGTTTAAACTTTGTGGAAGTTATGGGACATCGTGTGGGATGTTGTTGCGCCAAACATTATTTTCTCTCCCTAAATCTTTTAATTCTTACATGCCTTTATTTATGGGACCAAAGAAGGAAGAGTCCTTCTACTCCTATACTTTCCCACACCATTTATTTGAGTGGTGATTTAATTCACCATGTGAGGAATATGGGATGCCAAAGGTTGGCATCCATTGGAAGTAGGATAGTGCTGGCCTCCATTAGAAGTAGGATAGCACCTCTGCTTATCCTATAAATTAGGAGGTGCTAACCCAGGTTCCACATCCCATATCTGGCTGATTTTAGGTGTGTGAATGAGAGGGAAAAAAAAAGTTTGAAAAAAGACAAGAAAAAAGGGAGAGAAAAATTAGAAAGGAAGGGAGGAGAAAAAGGAAAGCATGTGATGCTTGTCTTAAAATCAGATTGTTCAAGTGTTGAATATCAAATCTGATTTTTCTGTGCTAAGAATATTTGGAAAATAGTTTCTAGAGTGATCCTAGTGGAGGTCTCGATGGCATACAAGTGGTGGTGCAACTTATTCTTGCGAAAGACGATCAGCAACAAACTTGCAAAGAAGGTTGCAACACTACGTCGAATTGAGAAGGACCCTGATCAGTCCCACATAAATCACCATTGAAGGACTTCTACTTTGGAGTCTTGTGGAGATATTATGATTACCAGATCATCATCTTCATGTTGGTATATGGCTTCAGTGAAAGAACTAGATCTAGGGTTTCAGGGTTAGATCTTGAAACCTTTTCAAGATCAGGCAGTGGAAGACTAAAATAAATCAAAATTTATCTTATTAAAATTAGAGAATCCCTAGATCTAAGATCCTATTATATGATTATTACATGGTACTAAATCAAAAATTAAAATATAAAGAGCAAGAACTACATGTTGATCATATCAACATGTTTCTATACTACATCTAATGTGTGTAAAATATAATAGATCAGATCTATTATCTTGTAAGTTAGACATTCTAACTTTGCTGATCTAGGCTTGAGGATGATGTTATGAGCCACACTTGCATCTGGCCTCTAGGAGTCATCCACATGAGCCCATAAATTACGATCAGAAGTCCTGATCCAGAAAATCAGCACAGTATGCTAGTACTGTGCTGATCCTTCTTCGATGGTCGATTAGATGCCTCCTTCTTCTTTATTTGGACTCTCCCAAAGATGAAAAGTAGAAAAAATTTTAAATATAAGACACTCTCAGAAAACTCACAGATGGAGGAAGGGAAGAGGTGAACTCAGCAACCCTAGAAGAAGACCCTCTTCTTCTTCTCTTTTCTCTAACCCAGACACTTAGTTTTGTGTCTATTATATCTCCACGCCCCAACACCATTTCTCTCTGATTTTCACATGCCAAAAAGGTCTCTCAATGCTCTATAATCTATGAAAATCTCAGAAAAAAAATTCATCTTAAATAAAGAGATATGAAGAATCCTTGTCTAGGTCAAATACCTAGTCAAAAAAAATTCAAACAGGGCAAGATAAGGGGTGCCCAACTCTTGGGCGCCCTCTCCTTCTTTTTCTGTCATAGACCACCAGCAAAGGGTTCACAATATGTGCCATAAAAACTCATAAAAATCTCAAAAAAAATCTGAATAAAATCAATGCCATGAGGATAGAGTTTTGGTTTCCTAAAATTCTATCTCATAGAATTTGAAATCCAAACTAATTCCTACTTTGACTTGGTCCACAACCACATTCCATGCAAGAGAGAAAGAGTGAGAAGCTTTGGGTATGCATGAAGGCCTAGGAGAAAAGGTTTTGTCATACAAAATAAGAGAGAGTGGGCGTGGGGGGCTAAGGTGGTGCAAGGTGGAATCCTAGTCTTACTAGGATTTAAACTATGACTTGTTCAAATTTGGTTTCTCAAACCAAATCAAACTAAAACCAAATCAATCTAATTAAAATAGGTCTTAATATAATTAAAAACTTAATTAAATCAGATTAAATTAAATTTAAATCTGATTTAATTTTCTAATCGAATTAGAAATTAGGTTGACCCAAGTCCTAATTGGATTAGGACTAGTTTTTCCTTGCACTTGGCTTATCCAATAAATCAATTGAACTTGATCCAATCAAGATTAAACTAAATATAATTAAATTATATTCAATTAAATTTAATCTTAATCTATTGATTTAATCAAATTAAGCTAATTAGCAATCGAATTGCTAATCGATCCTCTCGCAACACTTGCACTAGGTTAAATATCAATCGTATTGATCATTTAACCTTAGAACGATTCTTAATCATTGATCAACCATCCAATTGGATCATGAACCCTAATGTGTGTGACCTCATAGGTCCAAACCTAAGTCAGTAGCATAGGAATAAATTTTTATACCAATCGAAGTGACCATCTGGTAATGATACCCGATGATCGGATAGGTCGAATATGTAGAACAACATCCTTAGAATCCATGCAGATATAGTTTCCATATAATTTATCTCCTTGATCAAAATGCTCATAGGATACCTCAGAGTTCAACCATCAACTCTGATCAGGTTGTCCACATTGTATTTCAAAATATCTAATCCATTTGATGGATTATCCTGGCTAAGATTTTGCTAAATTGAAATACAACAACTCATTCTTCTCCAACTCTTGGAGTGGTCAATCCCATCTTGATTACACGCTGACTTCGCAAGTACTTGACTGTGCCTAGAAGCCTTCCATCATTGAATTAAAAATTCAGTTAGTCCAGTACCAAAGCACAGTGAGTTGCTTGCAAGTCACTGAGGTGATCTCAGGTCTACGGGACACTTATACCTATATCCCATCAAAGATATTCTCGACAGCAGAATGCTCTAGAGTTGGTCATGTTCAATAATAATATACCCTTACATCTCACTTGTATGCCATACCAGTATCTTCACACTCTTTGGTTAAGAGGACAACCAACCCATATGGCCTACAGCGACCTATGCTCGATAGAAGCTGTCATCCTTATTAATAGCCCATCATTTGATGGTGAACAGTTTTAAGGACTAATCGATAAATCCTCTATTTATCGAACCTAAATAGTCCTAAGGACTTCATAACAACAACGGAGTTTATTAGAAGATGAAAACTTGTGATGAAAATATCAAAAATATATTTTATTTATTAATAAATCAATTACAATATAAGGTTGCTCAACCGTCAATAGGTTGACGATTGACTTTTGGGATATATTTTCCAACATTCAGATCTTTTCTTGATATACATACTTATGTTATTTGATTGTAATCATCAAGGTGCTTTTAGGACTTTTATGTTCCAATAGTTTAGTTGAATTGTTAAACTTATTTTTAATTGTTGAATACATATAAAAATTTTTGAAATTTACATTCCACTGCATCACCAGAACCCAACATCTTGGGGCAATAATCATAATGGATGAACCATAATGATGAGTGCCCAATAACATGGTGGTCAGCTTTTGGATCTTAGATGAATGCATCAAATGTAAGAACTCTAAGTCTTGGTAACATACATCCAATGTATCATTCCAAGGTTTAACGCATCACATGCACTAGATTTATAATTCCATCAAAAATTAGATCATAAGATCTAACTTATACTTGTCACACAAGTCTAAAGACCATGAAAATTCATATCCAAGTATGATCATGGATTGGTAATATTTTATCATTAACAAAAGATGCATCAAAAACATGAACTAAATATTAGTCAAAAAATTTGATTTTGACATAATATGAACTGGATCTAATCCATATCACAATAATAACATGATATTTGATTGAATCAATCAAGAGTAGCTCTGATACTACTATTGGATTTTAGTAATGTAGTAGAATATAAATTTTAAAAATTTTTATATGTATTCAATAATTAAAAATAAGTTTAATAATTAAATAGGACTATTGGAATACAAAATTCTAGGAACACTTTGATGATTACAATCAAACAACATAAGTATGTATAACAAGAAAAGATTAGAAGCCATAAACCAACATGAAGATGATGATCTGATAATCATGATATTTTTATAAGACTCTAAAGTAGAAGTCCACCAACGGTGATCTACACAGGACTGATTAAGGCCCTTCTCAATTCGACATAGTACTGCAGCCTTCTTCGTAAGTTTGCTGCCGATCATCTTTCACAAAAATGGATTGCACCATAGCTTGTATGCCTTCGAGACCTCTACTAGGATCACTCTAGGAATCATTTCTCAAATAATCTCACTACATAAAAATCATATTAGATGATTAACACTTGAACAATCTGATTTTAGGACAAGCATCACATACTTTCCATTTTCTCATCCCTTCCTTTCCATTATTCTCTCCCTTTTTTTATCTTTTTCTTTTCAGATTTTTTCTATCTTTTCCTCACATGATCCCATGCCTAAAGTCCTCTTGGATCAGATTATATCCCATATGAAGTGCCCCTTATATAAGGTATGAAGGGGTGCCCCAAATGTTTCCAAGGGGTGCCAACTCTTGCCGTCCCTTATCCCTTACATGCTAAAAACTAATTTTTGCATGGAAACCAAAGGACTAAGGTATGGAATAAGAAGAGGTTAACAAGCAAAAGGACTCCTCCTCTATGTACAAAAATCAAGGCACCATCTGATGGCACGTGGGATAAGGGAATGGATGTGAATTCAGGAGTCCATAACAATAAAAACTCTTCCAAATTCAACACAAAAGGAAAAGGGGTGACAATTTGTTTCGTGGCATGTTATTCCCTTCCCAAAGAAGGACTCCTTTTCTTCCACATCCATACATCCCAAGAGTCCATCTCATGGCACAAAAACCAAAGGAACGAGTGGAATATGTAAAGAAATTTAAGAGGAGTAAACTAGGACTTCTCCTCTTAAACGCACAAAATAAATGGGCGCGCCATTATTTGGCATGTGGTTTTGGCATGGAAGAGGTTTATTTCTTATGGAACTCTTCCATAAAAATCAGATAAGCCACCTATTTATTTGTAAGTTCAAACCTAATCACATTAGGTCAAGGCAACAAGTCAAGGGTCAGCACAACACCTTTGCACTAAACCCAATTGAGAACTTGGGTTAATTTATGTGCTAGCAATTCAATTAACCCATTGAATTTATAATAAATCTAAATAGATTAGACCAAGACCAAATTTTTATTGTATGTGACTCATTGAGTTTCAAATCTAGCTAGCAGTGGATCAAGACTCTTGATGTAACCCTAATTCGATTAAATTAGATCAGCATAAGAGTCCCAATCAACAAGGACTCTTTCTAATTAATTTTTGAATTAAACTCTTTTAATTCTAATGATTTCACAAGTCAAAATTGATATCTAACAATGTGTTATGACTATCCAAAAAATTTAAAATTTTATGAAAATATCAAAATTATCCTTTTATGGTGGGTTACTATGCAATTCAATTTTCGATCACACAACATCCCAAACTGACTGACCATGGGCATGAAATTATGTCAAGTCTAAATACCTATCCATATATATCTTGATCTGATAATGATGACTTGGTTGATGAACCAGTAAAAATTTTTTCTACTGTTCATCTCTGCTCTGGCCAGAGACTCTCAAAGTCATCATCCTATGAGATCACATAGGACATTCTCTCTTCCTACAAAAAGTGATCAATTTTTTATTGACCACTCACCACCTCCATACATATTTCACCATATTCAAAATATCCCACACACATCTCAAAGTGGTATGCTAGGGAATAAATCAAAGTAAGGATCCATATACATAAGGTACCATGGTGATCTCAGGTCAAAGGATCACATGCACCACTCCCACTAGAGAACCATCTGTCGACATGCTATAAGGCTCCATCAGACGTTCTTTCTGTAGGTTAGTTTAGTGAACCCATTCTCTAATGAGTACTTACATTCTTGTATTAGTGTCACCACACAAGTGATTGTGAGATCAACCACCCTCTCCATCAAGCATACAAAGGATGTACCAGTCTTACCGGCATCATCATTCTCTGACTCGATGATCCAATGATTGAAAATATTTTAGATTGAAGCTATCAAAATTTTAGATCTCACTGACATGATCTCATCATGGCTCTAAAATTATTATCCTAATCTATGGGGTTTATCATAATCATAAAAATATGATGCAGCAAATGATAAAATATAATACCTCATGAATAAAATAATAATATCATACAAATGAGCAAAAAGAAAATATAAAAAATTCTTTCGCATTGTCCATGTGATTGGCTTGTAGGGCACTATTCTTTCAGTCTGCCCTCTACAGATTGTCCACTCCAAGCCCTGATCGGATCTTCTTTCGTGGGAGTGCTAGCTCGCGTCGAAGATTCTGGATCGCTGATCTAAGCTCCTTTCTTTAGATCTCTCGGACTCCTATGGATTAGAAAATGAAGCTTTACAAGAAGGTGGTGGTGTGGGAGATTGAACAAGAATCACTCTTGCAGTTTTCTTCTCATAAAATTTAGAGTTGAAACCCTAAAACCCACCCTGCACTTCACACCCAAGAGGAAGATCACTTCCTTTGTTTCTCACGCACGGAAGCCCAACCCACTCTTAACTTTTCACACCCCAACTCTGAGATTTCTCATGCCCAAAATCACTCTTTTTCTTGCATAAAACTGATCCCTTCTTAAGGGTGGCATCCCATGGAAGATAAGGATAAGAAAGAGGTAGTTTCGGTTCAATTTCAAATATTGGTTGATCCTTGTCACCAATTCAAAATAAATTTGAATTAAATTTTAAATCAAACATTATCTTCCTCTTTAGAATTCAAGAAGTAGTCGACAAACATTAGGATGGCACAAAAAATCTCTTGCAAAAATACTTTATGCATGGAGAAAGGTGATGGCGTGAAGAGAAGAGTCCAACTCAATTTGGACTCTAGGTTTTCATTTAAATTCAAATCCATTTGAACTCAAATTTAAACCAACCAATTTTTAATTCAAAAAGAGATTAGATTTGTGTATGGAACTACTTTTGGGTATGAGAAAAAATTTATGTAAAAGTTTTTTGCATGAAGAATAAGAGGATGTAGAGAAAGGAGGTACAAGGGATTTGAATTTGAATTAATTTTCTCATCCAATTAGGTTCTTAACCCAATCAAATTTGGTTAGACCTAATTAGACCACTAAATCTAATCTAATTAGATAATAAATAGTTTTGATTAAATTTTAATCAGATCAAAAATTAATCAAGCTCAAGTTCTGATCAAATCAGGAATCAAACACCCTTAGTGATTAGATCATCTCATACCCTAATCGGATCAAACCAAATTGAATCTAATTTAATTAGATTTGATCCAAACCTCAATGCTCCATCAAATTGGACTAATTAGCAATCTAATTACTAATCAATCCTGTTAGAAATTATGTCCTAAAATTAATCATGTGATGATTGAGTTCTTCTTTGTATATGAATTATTGATTAATGAATAATAGTTATTCTGATATTTTTCATCATAAAGTTATATCTTTCTTAAACTCTTGTACTATGATGAAATCCTTAGAACTATGCTAGTGTACGATAAAGAAAGAATTTATCATATAGTTCTTAAATATGTTCATGACTAAATGATATGTTATTACAAGATGATGATGTTTATCGAGTGGAGGTCATTGTTTGCCATATGAGTTGGTTATTCTCTTAACCAAAGAGTGTAGTGACACTAGTATGATATACAAGTGGGATGTAGAAATACATCATCACTGAACAAATGACTCACCTACTGAGTGTTCTGCTGTCAAGAGCTGCTTGCGAAGTACATGGGTATAAGTATCTTTCAGATCTGAGATCACCATAGTGACTTACAAGCAACTCACTGTATTTTAGTATCGGACTATTTAGATTTTTAATGTAGTGATGGAAGACTTTTGGGTACAGTCAAGTACTTGCAAAGTCTTTGTGTGGATCAAGATGGGATTGACCCCTCTGCATTATTGGAGTTGATGTACCACTGTATTTCAATTTAGCAAAACCTTGGTCAGGATAATCTATGAGATGAATTTGAAAGGTTGAAATACAATGTAGATGAAGTAATCTCGGTTGACAGTTAACCTGAGACCATCATAGAGCATCCAAGGTCAAAAGGATGAATTATGCGATAACCTTGTGTATAAATTCTGGATTATTCCTTTATGATAATTTGACCTATCTGGATATCAAAAATATTACTAGATAGTATCTTGATTAGTGCAGAAATTGGTTGCTGTGCTACCAGCTTAGTATTTGAACCTATGGAGACACGCACATAAGTCAGACCAAGTTGAAAGGAATTGACCTATGTTTATATATCCAACTTAGAAGTACTTAACTTGCTTGAATATATAAGCTAACTTAATTAAAAATTAAGTTATAGGTCAAATAGAATTATAGAGTTGACTATGTCTAGATAGCACTACACATGAGGTTCAAGTTCGATCCCGAGGATGAACAGTTTCTGATCTATTATCCATGGAGCATATGAAAGATTAGATTTAAATACTAATTAATTTTATATTAAATATGAATTAATAAGCTTAATTAGATCTAAAAATCTAAGTTAGACTTGGTGCAAAAGTTCTAAAGAGTTTGGGATTGACAGCCTTTTGAAATTATTTCGAACCAACTTCGAATTAGATTCGAATCGGACCCATTTTGATGAGGTATGAGAAATCCTACTTGTACTAAGATTCTCCTCTCATGTGGGCTGACCAACACCTAGAATGGTGTTGGTTTGAGATGTACCATGTGGGTGAGGGATTGGGTGCAAAGTCGTTGTCATATGTGATGGTAATTCTATCTTATGTAGGAATCCTTCTTTCATGAGTATTGGACTGATTCAAATCAGATTTGAGTTAAGAATTCTATACTTATTGGGTCATAGGATTCATTTATAAATAGAGAGAGTCTCTGTCTATAGATGCATAAAAAAATAACAAATAAATCTGATTGAGAGAAGAGAGAAAAAGAAAGAGAGGCATGAGAAGAGAGAAGCCCTTATTGTTCTCCTTAGCCTCTCCCCTTTGGTGCTGCCCCTCCTCCCTTGGATGTGGGCCCTTCTTGGACATCCCACCTATTGGTGTGAGGTGTCACACCAGCTCATCTCTTCCCTTATTTGATTAGATTGTGAAGATCGGAGTCCATCCTGCTTTCCAGTGGTGTCTGGAGTGCATGCGAAGTAAACGGTCTGCACATCTAGGCCTCTGTAAAAGATTAATTTAGATTATTTAAGATTTAATCTATAATTCTACTATTAATTAGATAAAAACTTGATCCTTATTCATGTAGATTAATAAAAAAAATTTTAGATGCAACCTAGGCCTTCCAAAGAGAAACTATTTTTCTTTCCTTCAATTGATATCAAAGCAGGTCTGAAATACATGCATGCATAATTGAATTTTTTGTGATTAATTACTTAAGATATAATTAAGTCTTTTTTGTAAGATATTAAATTTGATTTAAATCTATTTGTATAAAATTTTTGATCTGATTTTGATTGGATTAGATGAGTCTAATCAATTATTGATTAATGTTGTTATAAGTTTGTTATAACAAAATTCTGCTGTCGCTAAATTTTTAATGGAACAACAATATAAATTAAAATTTATTTTAAATTTATTTTAATAAAATTTTAATATTATTATTTTCATTATGAAGTAAGGTTTATTTCAGACCTGAATTGGATCCATTTTGATGGATATTTAGATTTGAATCATATCAGAATTCAGCACTGCACGAAAATAGATTTTATAAAAAATTATTCCTTATGCATTCATATTTGTATCTAATTAATTTTCTATATGATATCAAATCTAAAATTAATATCTTATAATTAGTATAAAATATGTTTCAGATTGGATATGATATATATAATGCATCAAACCTATTAGATTAGATAAAGAACATGATTGATAAGATCAAGGATATATTCAAGACATAAAATTATTTTATCAATAATTGTATATTGATGTAATTATATTTGAAATTAAATTTTAGATCTTAGCAGTCTAGTACTCGGATCCTCATTGTTCTCATCGAGTTCGATGGGATCACCATCCCAGATCAAAAAACTATAGTATCTATCCGGCTGACGTGGTACTCTGTTGGATCGCCTTAATGGTGCAGGTACATTAGACTTCGGATCTGATCTAATCAAATTTGACTCAGGTTCAGGTATTGGTGTCAGTCCTTCTACCTGTTGAACTTCATCAAGTTTAACCTTAAGGCAACGGTTCCTTCACCAAAGAATTCTTTTTCTAAAAAGGTTGTCTTAAGACTGACGAACACCTTTTGTTCATCAGCATGGAAGAAAAAATATCCTTTGATCTCTTTGGGATATCCTATGAATGTGCATTTGTCAGACCTAGGTCCAAATTTATCTGTAACTAACCGTTTGACATAGGTCGGGTACCCCCAAATTCTAAGGTGTGAAAGTGCTGACTTACGCCCTGTCCATATCTCATATGGAGTCTTAATTACAGACTTACTTGGAATCCTATTTAATAGATAACAGGCCGATTCGAGTGCATATCCCCAGAAGGATATCGGTAAGCTGGCAAAACCCATCATGGATCGGACCATGTCTAATAGAGTCTAATTTCTCCTTTCAGATGCACCGTTATGCTGTGGTGTTCCTGGAGGAGTCCATTGGGAGAGAATCCCATTCTCTTCTAGATATGTAAGAAACTCATCCAAAAGGTATTCTCCTCCTCGATCAGACTGAAGAGTTTTAATACTCTTCCCAGTTATTTTTCTACTTCACTTCGGAATCGTTTGAACATTTCAAATGAATCCGACTTATATTTCATCAGATAGACATATTCATATCTGGATAGATCATCCGTGAAAGTGATGAAGTAAAAATATCCACCTCTATTATTTGTGCTCATGGGCCCGCATACATCAGTATGTACTAGGCCCAAGAGCTCAGTAGCTCTCTCATCTTTTTCAGTAAAAGGTGACTTGGTCATTTTACTAAGAAGATAGGACTCACAAGTTGGAAGTGATTCACAATCATCGACTTCGAGGATTCCCTCTTGAGTCAACCTGTTTATCTTATTTTTGTTTATATGACCTAGCCTACAGTGCCATAAGTAGATATCTGATACATTATCTAATCTAGGGTGCTTGCTTGTAGAATAGACTATGTTAACAGGTTGTGATAACATATACACATTATTGTTCAAATGTCCACAAAAAATAGTAACACCATTCATAATGATATTACAAACTTGTTTCTTTATTAAAATTTCATAATCATTTTTTACCAAAAGGCCTACAGAAATAATATTTAAAAAAAACTAGGACAGAAATGACAATCATTAAGAACAACGGTATGGGACTCAAATACAAGTTTCAAGATTCCTAATGCTAGAACTATAACTGATCTTTCATCTTCAATGTTCAGAAACCTCTCACCTTGCTCAAATCTCCTACTGACCTGCAACCCCTGCAATAAATTGCAAATATGGTAAGAGCTACCGGTATCCAATACCCAATCAGTTATATCACAAATAGAGAAATTGTAAGGAGTTATCATATAAATACATTGCCCAGCAACAGCTTGCTTCTTTCTTTGGCTATTCAGATCCAGAGAGGCAATGTACTAAAGACAGTTTCTCTTCCAGTGCCAACGCTTCTTGCAAAAGAAGCATTCAGTTTGACTCTTATTGAGCTTGATCTTTCTGGTTTAGCTCTGCACTGATGTCCCAGCCTGAACTTACACCTTCTTCACTTTCTTCTTCTTGTTCTTCTTCCCTTTCTTAAAGGATCGAGAACCAGAAGACGAACCTCCCACTAAGTTCACCGACTTCTTGTGGAGTTGGTGATCCTTCTCAAAGTTCTGAAGCAACCCCAGTAACCCATGGTAGTTTACTTCAGGCTTTGTCATTCTATAATGAGTGAGAAATGGGAGATAAGACTTGGGCAGCGAGTTCAGTATTGCATCTTTCCTAAGCTGCTCATGCAAGGCAAAGCCGAGCTTGCTTAAATGCTCCATCAGCTCGATTATGTACAATACATGATTAGTGACAGAGGCACCATCCTGCATTTTGGCATTGAAGATAGCACAACTAGTCTTGTGCCTCTCCATGTCATCGGGTGTGCCAAAGGCATCCTCCAACACTTGAAGAAAGTCCTTTGGCTGAGCCGTCTCAAATCTGTGACTGAACTCGTTGCTCATGGCAGCCAGCATGATGCAGCACACCGTGGTCCAATTACTGAGCCACTTCTGATAAGTGTCTCTGACTGTTCCACGTGCATTGACAGCTGGCTCCTCAGGTGTAGGATCCATTATCACATATAGGATCCATTATCACTATCTTCAACTTTCGATACCAGCTATCGAAGTTGGGTCCCACCAACTTATCATTGTCCAACAATGATCGAAGCGATAGGAAAGTGGCTATATCTGTATAAAAAAAATCATAATCTAATTGGTAATTGATTTATTAAATCTAAAGATTTGAACTTTAATCAAAAAATTTCTCTCACTATTTTATTCGAATTGGTAGCGTCTACCTCCAATTCGAGGAATTACCCTAATTCTTTAGTGGGTACTAAAATCCACTTAGGCTGCACACAAGCCCAACTTTGGTTGGCCAACCCATGTACATCTAAGGATAGGTTCATAACCAATTATTTCTCTAAACAATTTCTAGTAATTTTAATTTTGCCCTAGTCCCTAATCAGTAGGCTTTGGCCTCCACTGAAAAGGTTTGGTTAGATCCAACCATTAACATGACCATACTTGGTCCATCTAGCCAATCAATGGTTAGATCCAACTTTGGTTGGCTAACCTAACCACCATTTAGAAAGATGCAGTCAAGAAATCATATTATGAATGATAATTCCATCAGTCGATAAGCACCAGGCCCTTGGACCTCCAATGATTATCCAACTGATGGACCCATTATCATCCACTTAATAGGAGGCTATGATCTAGTTATCATCATAACTATTTCATTTTAAAGACCTAATAATTTTAGAGGATTTAATTGATTTAGAGGAGGAGGTCAGATAAACCAGCTTATCATGATCCTCCCACTGGCTTCACCAAGTCAGCTTAAGGGAGACCATTAAAAGGGCTGGTCTAGGAGCACCTAAATCAGTCACACTAATTTGCCTAGCTGACATGGGTCAGCTCGAATAGTCAAGTGATCCGATCAAAATATAATTTCACCAAGAGGCCAGGTAAGTTCGATCGGTGGGAGGGTCTGCCAAAGCTTGCCTTAGACACTGTTGGTGCGGAATTCCGTCGATGCCGGAGAAGCTGGAGTCGAGGGGATTACGGCCACTATCGGGACCTGCAAGGAAAGTCTAAATCGGAGTTGGGGGTGCTCCGACAAGACCCTCCAATGCCAAAGTCAGTATTCTGCTTCAACAGAAATGGAGCACTCGAATGGGATTTTTGTAGAGTTTAGAGATAGTGCTTAGAGCTTAGAAGAGAACGTATCTGGGGAGTCTCTTTTATAGACGGGAGAGCGTAATCGATTGACAGCGACATCCGTAACTGCATGGTAGTGGACCGTTCGGGGCCACGTGGATTTGTTATGGAGAGTAGTGGTGTCCGTTGTCACGACTTGCCAGAGAGTGGTGGGGCCACATGGAGTTTGTTATAGAGAGTGGAGTGGTGTCCATTATCGTGACTTGTCGGAGAGTTCAGACCGGATGGCTGAAGCTCGATTGGGACGTCTGATGGAGCAGAATAGCTCTTTGTCTCAGCAATCTAAAAGAAGCTCGGATATTTTCGAGGTTGCTGATGGGTTAACTATTGTTGGGTGCCTTAGGCATTGATGCTGCAGACGAAAGTCATCTGCTGTAGAAGCTCGAACGAAAACTTTCTGTTGGAGAAATCCGGCTGGAGTCCGATTGCTAGAGAAGTCCGTTTGGAATTTGTCTGATGTAGAAGCTTGTTTGAAGACTGTCCGCTAGAGAGGTCTGGTTGCATGAAAAATTTGGTAGAAGGTCGAGTGATAGCAAAATTCAGAAGACATTGTGGAAGTTCGTCCGCTGGAGGGGTCTGGAGGACACTGTCGAAGGTCGACCACTGGAAAGGTCCGGAGGGAATTTATCTGTTGGAGGGGTCTGGTTGGCACCGTTGAAGTCTGGTTGGTGCTGTTGAAGATTGATGGCTGGAGAGGTACGGAAGGCATCAGAGATAGTTGGTCACTGTAGAAATCCGGCTGCTGGAGCCCATCCGTTGTAGAAGTTCATCTGGAATCCATCCGCTGTAGAAGTTCGGATGGAGTCCAATTCTTGTAGGAGTCCGGAAGGAGGCCACTTATTGTAGAAGTTTGAATGGAGATCGGTTGCCATGGAAGCCTAGATGGAGACCGCTTATTGTAGAAGCTCGGCTGAAGTCCGCTTGCAATAGAAGTTCGGACGAAATCGCTTACTGTAGAAGCTCGGATGAAATTCGGAAGGCGGTCGTCCACCGTAGAAACTTGGATGGAGTCTAGTTACTATAGAAGTCCTGTTGCTAGAGAAGCTCGGATATTGATGAAGTCCAAAAGAAGCTCGAAGTAAAGTCGATCCTGATAGGAGGAAGTCTGGAAGAGATTCGGAGAGTAGTCGATCACTGTAAAAAATTGACTGATTGTGAAGCCCAGAAAGTATTTAGAGCAGTCTGATAGATGACTGAAGGAGCTCATTATCAAAGAAGTCTGGAGGGTATGATAGGAGTTCATCCGTTGGAGGAATCTGGAGGATGCTGTGGAAGGTCGACTACTGGAGGAGCTCGGATGGTACTGTGGAAGCTTGGATGGCCGGGGGAGTTCAGAAAGATGCGCATAAGGTCGGAAGCCGGAAGAGTCCTGGGAGGGTTGGCCTCTTACGAACTTTGGCTGGGGTTATTTTATATCCAACACCAGTCCCTCTACTTCCAAGTTCGGGTTCCGAATGAAGGAAGTACAGAGAAATTTTCACAGCCGATGTTGCCCCCTTGATTTTCGTACTCGATTGTTTCCAGATATTTTGACGTTTGGCGTGCCGGTATTGGAGTCTTTTCAAATCGAGGAGATCCGAAAAGATTTTTTCAAAATTCTTGCTAGAGCATTGCCCCAAGTATGGTGCAATAATGATTCTGTCAGTCGTCAGCCATCTGCCACAACGAGTGGGACACGTGACGGTTGTAGGTCGGCCAAAGGAGATCTGCAATCATTCTTGCATCGGACCCTGAGGTCTATTTAAACTCGTCACCCTCCTTTAGGGGTTTCACCTTGCCTGAGATTTTTTTTCGATCCCTTCTTCTTCCCAAGAGCTTCGTCCTCCTCCGGCATCCCTCTCGGTCTTAGGCGCCCTTCAGGTCGGCCTCCATCACCTTCGCTGCCCTCCTGCACCTCTCGGACTAGCCTAGGTTAGTTCCAGAACCCTTCTTTTTCTTGCTGTTCTTCCATTTTTCCTCCTCTACATTTCGCCCATTTGATTTCTCCACGAGCATCTTGTTTTCTATTTTTTCTAATTTTTTTGGGATTTTTATTTGATTCAAAATATCCTCCAACATTTCCTCCTCTAGCAGTTCTAGAAGTTCGTCAGCTCCAGCCCCCCAAAATCTTAGTACTGTAGATGAACCCGTACTTAGGGTCGGACCTTGTTCAGTCTTTGTACCAGACACCATTCCCAGCTCTTTGACCTCGGATGAACTCTCGCTGATTAGGATTCAGTATGGGGTTCCTCCGGAGTATGAGCTTGAGCTTCCCGAGCCAACTGACTGGGCTAGCACCCCTCCCCTTGACCGCTTTTGTTTATACCAGGAGGCCTTCTGTGCCGAACTTCGACTTCCACTCCCACCTTTTGTTGTTGCTCTTTTTTATTTTTTAAACATTTCTTTAGTTTCTGTAGCGCCAAACTCCTTTAGATTTCTGATAGGATTTCTTTCTCTCTGTCGTTTAGCTGAAGTCCGGCCAACTCTTTCCTTGTTTAGAAACTTTTATACCTTTAAGTGTTACCCTTTGGCAAACGACTGGTGGTACTTCTCCCCCCAGTTTGGTAGAAAGGGGTTGCTGAAAGATGCCCTCTCTTCTATCCACAACTGGAAGGAGAGGTACTTCTACGTCCGATGCTCGACCCTGATTTTAGGGTTGCTCCCTTGGGGCTCCCTGAGGGACTCCATCCACCGGGCTTCTAGCCTGAGAAAGGATGACCTTGAAGCCTCCAATAAACTTAAGACTTATCCAGCTCCTCTCCTCTCCGACCTCCTGAAGGAGCAACTTTTATTCAATGTCGGCCTGAGCCCTCTCAACCCTGCCGATACTTTTCTTTCTCAAGTCATTCGTTGCTTCCTCTTTCTCTTATTCTGTTTTTAAGCTGTGCCGATCTTTTTTCATTGCAGATATGGATGCAGACGCAGCTCGGATACTAGCCAAGGGTCTCAAGGCCCACAAGAGGAAAGGCACCGCAACTTCTGGGTCGGCGAAGAAGGTGAGGGTAGAGGAGACAAACTCAGCCGTGCTTGCCCAGGCAGCCATTGCCGTTGATGCCCCCTCGGATGTCGAGCCCGTAGTCCCCCGAGCTTCTTCAAGAAGCCCTCCGACCGAGGTTCCTGCTCCCGAGTCTCATCCCGAAGAGGCACCGGGGGCCAAAAGGAAGAGAAAGAAAAAGACAGTGGTCTGCAAGATCAGTAGCAACAGGGCTGCCATCGAAAGGTCCAACGGCTCCGAAAAGGATCCGGGGGAAAATCTCTTCAACAATAGGGATTTAATAAAAAGGTTGGTCGACGGGTGTGTTTTGCCTGAGATCGTCCACAGGATCGTCCATGCCAATCCTGAACAGCGGGTTTGGGACTCTCTGGGGTCCTTTCTTGAGGTAGGCCGATTTATTTTTTTCTTCCTTTCTCTTCTTCACTTAGTTCATTCCTTAGCTTTCATATTGACTTCCTGGCCACTCTTGCAGATTGGACACCAACTCATTACCAACATCGAGGTGATGAATAATGCAAAGAAGGCAGCAGCCCAAGCGGAGGAAGGTCATCAGGCTGAGGCTGCCCGCCTTAAGAAGAAGGTCACCGAAGTTACGAGTCTCCAAGAGGTGCTCCAGAAGGAGGAACAAACTTTGGCAGATCTGAAGGCTGCCTTGGAGGAGGAAAGAAAGAAGGCAGAGGCCGAGTTCTCCAAGCTAAAAGAGCAGATCCCGACTCTAGTCTCGAAGGCAAGGGCCCAAGCAATGGAGGAGTTCAAGACCTCCTCCAAGATGAGGGATCTGAATATCAAGTTCGGCCAGGCCACCTTTATCAAAGGCTTCAAGCTTTGCCAAGAGAAGGTGGTCAGGAAGTTTCCCAAACTCGACCTCAGCTTCCTGGATGAAAAGTCCGATGATGAAGTCGGACCTTCCAAAGCTGCTGTCGGTCTCCCTTCAACCGGGACCTCTTCAACTGCTGCAGCTGCCGTGACCGACCTTCCAGGGGCATCGAACTCCTCCACTTCTGCTCCAGAAGTCCGAGACCTCTAACTTGGTACTTTTTCTTTGTTACAATTTTTTTTTTTATACTTAAGAATTATTTAATCAATGAAATCGGATTCTTCTTTACTGAGAGCTCCTTTTTCTCCTTTTACTTCCTTTTTCTCTTTTTTTTTTCTTGCAATGATTTGCGTTGTGACGCTCTTGTTTTTCGACAGTAGTGTCCTGCCGAAGCTCTTCCCTTACCGCAGGAGATTCTTTTGAAGTCTATGATCGGAGATCTGAGAAGAAAAATTCATCACCTAATGAAGAAATCAAAAAAGATGGACGACAAACTTCACAGACTGAGGAAGAGCCATTCGTAAGCCATCGTGGAGGTTACTCATCTTCGAAACCTCGACAAAAAGGACTTCATGGACTATAACTGGAAGAAGGCCAACTTTGTGAAGGAGCTTGAGGAACTCCAAAAACATGCCAGCGATCGATCTTGGACTCAGGCCTCCAAGATCAGCTCCCTAAGTTTGAGTTGGCAGCTACACGGGAGAAAATCGGCCAATTGGAAGAGAGCTCGTCCTGGCTTACAACTCAGGCCGACCACGGCTGGGACTGGTTGAAGAGATTCTCTGACCTCCAGAAGCAGCTACAGGATGTCGAGATGAATTACATCGCTTACTGAGTCAGCTGGTGCGAGCAAATAGATGATTATAGAAGGAGGCTCAAGACGGTGACCAA
This sequence comes from Elaeis guineensis, assembly GCF_000442705.2. Taxonomy (NCBI): domain Eukaryota; kingdom Viridiplantae; phylum Streptophyta; class Magnoliopsida; order Arecales; family Arecaceae; genus Elaeis; species Elaeis guineensis. The sequence goes on from NC_026000.2 coordinate 93,727,858, forward strand.
CAAGATTGCTCGCCTTCAGAAGCAGTTGTCCGAGAGAACCCAGGCCGTTTCAGTTCAAGGCTCCGACGAGCTCCAATCCTTGAGGGGGACCATGGAAGAACTGTCCATAACCTTTGGGAAGGAGAAGGCCAAACTGTAGTGACTGAAAATTTAGCTGACCTATGAGCAGCAGGCGGTCAAGGATGCAGAAGCAGAGTCTGAAGTTCTGAGGAAGAGGCTTCGGGAATCGGAGGGCGAAAGTCGGCGGTTTTACCAAATGTATCGGGAGATGCTGTTAAGAAAGAAGGAACTGAAAGAAGAAGTTGAGAAGTTAAAGTAATCCATGATAATGGCTGGAATCGAGAGTCTGAAGTCAGAAGAAGCCGAGCTTCCTTAGAGCTTCTTTTACCTTTTGTTCTTCCATGTATTCTTTTCTTTTCTTGTTGTTTTTTTTTGGCCTTCAAAGGCTTTTGTAATGCTCTCTTTACTAATGAAATGAAAAAAAATTTTCTCATTACCTTATCTATTCTTAGTCCGAGTTGTCATTTATCGAGCTTCTCTTGTCTTTTGTCTTATTCGATGTCAACGTTGTTTGAAGGTTCCTGGTCATCGTCGCATTGATTCGCCCTTTTTGTTTATGACCGAAGGTCTTTTCGAGGCCATTCGAGTTTGACGCTTTCTCCCGATATTCGAGCTTGGAGCTCGAGCTTCTCGTTACTTTGAGAAAGTCTATTTTCTCCTACTAGTGTTGGGTTCTCCCTTAGAGACTGAGGATTTTTTACAAGAGTTTTCTTTCTCGTTGAGACGAGGTCTCTTGTGTCTTAAATATAGTTTGTTTTTTTCTTATCTCTGGCGTAGCTCATCGCTTTTCCTTTTTTTCTCCTCCTTTTTTTTTATGTTTGGGCAAGGGGTTTTCCGTTGCTCCTAACGGGGTTGTAGGGGTGTAGAGGAGCCGTTGAGGAGGCTTTTCCCATCATCCGATCTTAAACGACCAGATTTTCATTTGTGTCAAGATGAGGTTCTCCTCCTATTTCCGACACAGTCAATTTCAACTCATGTTAGGATGAGATTTTTTTTCTATTCCTAACAGGACTGTGGGGGCACATAAGGGCCGTTGCGAGGGCCTCTCCCCCCATCCGGTCTCTTAATAATCGGATCTTCGACTTTGCTTATGTTAGGATGAGATTTTCCTCCTATTCCTAATATGGCTGTGGGGGCGCATAAGGGCCATTGCGAGGGCCTCTCCCCCCATCCGATCTCTAAATAACTGGATCTTCAACTTTGCTCATGTTAGGACGAGATTCTCCTTCTATTCCTAACATGGCTGTGGGGGCGCATAAGGGCCGTTGCGAGGGCCTCTCCCCCCATCCGATCTCTAAATAATCAGGTCTTTGACTTTGCTCATGTTAGGACGAGGTTCTCCTCCTATTCCTAACATGGCTGTGGGGGCGCATAAGGGCCGTTGCGAGGGCCTCTCTCCCCATCCGATCTCTAAATAATCGGGTCTTCGACTTTGCTCATGTTAGGATGAGGTTCTCCTCCTATTCCTAACATGGCTGTGGGGGCGCATAAGGGCCGTTGCGAGGGCCTCTCCCCCCATCTGGTCTCTTAATAATCGGATTTTTGTTTGTGTCGGGATGAGATTCTTCTCTTGTTCCTGACACACTTAGTTTCAATTGTCTGAAGGAGCTACTCCCTGTCGTTATAAGCTCATGCCAAAAGAAAAGATATGCGAGTATGAAATTTTTATTTAAGGCAAAGTTATCAGTAATACATTCATAAATTTTTCGAATTCCATGATCGCGGAAGATCCGCTCCTCCGAACTCTTTTAAATAGTATGTTTCAGGCCGGACTACCTCCCTGACTTCATACGAACCTTCCTAGTTTGGGACAAGTTTCCCTTGGTTCTGAGGTTGTGAAACAGTGGCTCGTCGAAGTACTAAGTCCCCTGCTTTGAAGGCTTTGCTCTTGACCCGGGAGTTGTAGTAGCGGACTGCTTTCTGCTTGTAGGCTACCATCCGAACTTGAGCTGTCTCTCGCTTTTCTTCTAACAAGTCGAGGTTGGCCTTGAGATCCTATGAGTTGTGCTGCTCGTCAAATGCCATGACTCACGCCGACGGAAGCTTGAGTTCAATCGAGATAACGGCTTCTGTTCCGAAGGCTAAGGCAAAGGGGGTCTCTCTCGTGGACAGTCTTTGGGTAGTTTGGTATGCCCATAACACATGATAAAGCTTGTCTGCTCAAGTTCCCTTTGCTTTTTCAAGTCTCGCCTTGATTCTTTGCAATAGAGTCCTGTTAGTCACCTCGGCTTCGCCGTTTGCATGCGGATGGGCTACTGACGTGAAGTTATGGGAGATGTTTAAGTCCTCGCAAAATTCAGCAAACCTTGCTCCAGCAAATTGTCACCTATTATCAGTAATGAGAGTTCTGGGTAAGCCGAATCTACAAACGATTGACTTCCAGACGAAGTCCTACACTTTAGCTTCTGTGATTTTTGCCAAAGGTTCGGCTTCGACCAACTTGGTAAAGTAGTCAATTGCCACCAGGAGGAACTTTCACTACCCAGACGTCATGGGAAAAGATCCAAGGATATCCATGCCCCATTGTGCAAACGGCCATGGGGCACTCAAAGGTGTAAGTTCGGAGGTGGGTTGTCTTTGGATATTCACATATCTCTGACACCGATCACACTTTCTGACATATTCAATAGAGTCATGGTACGTTGTAGGCCAGTAATAACCTTGTCGGAGCAGTTTGTGGGATAAAGATCTGGCCCCCAGGTGACTTCTGCAGACTCCTTCATGTACCTCCCATAAGGCGAAGTTGGCTTTAAAAGGTTGGAGATATTTTAGGAGGGGCAAAGAGTACGACCTCTTGTACAGCTTGCCCTCATAAAGGATATATCGGGAGGCCTGATTTCTAAGCTTCTGAGATTCTTTTGCATCATAAGGAAGAACCCCGTCTTTGAGGTATGCAACCAGTGGGTCAATCCAGCTGGGTTCTTGGCTGATCTCTGTTACAAGCTACAGTTCTTCTGTACTTGGATATTTCAGAACTTCGAAGAGGACTTCCTTGGGTAGTTCAGCCAGAGCCAGTGTAGCCAACTTGGAGAGAAGATCGGCCCTGATATTTTCTACTCTTGGAATCTGCTTGATGTCAAAGCTGCCAAAGGCAGGGATGATCTCTTTTATCTTTTCGAGATACTTGGCCATACTATCCTCTCGAGCTTCATAGTTTTCGCTGATTTGTCCCACCACCAATTGGGAGTCACTGTAGACTTGAAGCTGATCTACTTCTAATTCTTTGGCAATCTTCAATCCTGCAATCAGAGCTTCATATTCTGCTCCGTTATTTATCATAGAAAATTCGAAGTGCAGTGCGTACTCCACGATAATTCCTTCCAGATTTACCAAGATTAGGCCCGTGCCCGTGCCTAACATGTTGGAGGAACCGTCTACATAGAGGGCCCAAAAACCATCAGGGAGATTTGTTTTTTTCTCAGGGGAGTTCGGTTGGAGCCCTGGGTTGTCAGCTTCACCTCGTTCAAGTTCGGCTTCTTCCAAGATAGTGCATTCCACTATAAAGTCTGCTAATATCTGGGCTTTTATCGTCGGTCGAGGTCGATAGTTGATGTCGAATTTTATGAGCTCGATTGTCCATTTTGCTATCCTTCGAAAGCATCCGCTCGATGCAATACTATTTTAATCGGCTGGTCGGTGAGCAGTGTTATGGTGTGCCCTTGAAAGTAAGGTCGGAGCCTTCAGGCTAAAGGAAAAATCACCTTTTTCCTGTGTAGGATCTTCTAGATTTCATCAAATCTGGGGCAGAATAAATTAAAAATTTTTATCCTACACTATTTCAGATCTAATGTCTATTAGATTTAATTTTATTATCTGATATTTAAAATCTAAAATTAAATCTAAAAGTATGAGAAATATAGACATACCTCAAGGGTAATCTAATTACCCTGTAGATGATCGCAGCGCTGCCTGAGATTCTGATGTAGCCACGCAAGTGCCTGGCCTCTACCAGTATCCACTTAGGTAGGATCTGGAAAGATTTCTCCTCATGATTCTATGCTCCAAAAATCAGATCAATATCTGATTTAGAAGAACTTCAGAACTCCTTCTGAAGTTGGAGCAGCAGCCTGTCAAAGATGTCCTGCAGCCTTCTGTTCCAGGCATCACCACGCCTTGTACCTTTGCCAGATGAATGTCCAACTTCTTGGATGTGAAGAGAGGAAAAAGGAGAGCAGGGAGGATAAAGAGAAGAGGAGAGGGGGTGGCAGCTAATGGGCTTTTTGCATAAATAAGTTCTATCTCGAAACCCTAGGTGCAGCAGGGTTTATATAGATCCTGTATGCTGCACAGTGCCACATCATTCGAACAATCAAAAAATTCCAATAAATTTTGGAAAAATTTTGATTGGTGGAGTGATGTCATCTGATCACATCAGATAAAAATCTCCATGCTCTCTCTTATGTTGGCACCAACATTGGATAAGCACAAATAAGGTGGCACCAAAGAGTCCAAGTTTATCAGGACTCTTTGGGTCTTATCCATTTGGGGCGCCCACTTAAATCCAATTGAGCTCACACCATAATCTGATTATGGTGCCCAATTTGATGTGGTTTGGATATGTGGATACTCCACAAAAATCCTCTAATAAATTCTCTTCAATTTAAGACCCATATGTCAACTTTTGACAGATGTCCTAAAATGAAATTGGCAGGTGCTAGAAATTAGCAGGTGTTGTCTTAAATTCTTCTCATGAATTAAGACAAGCCTTTTCTGAGCTGGACAAGCTTCAATTAGATTGAGAGAAACCTTTCCAAGGTTCTCTGGATGAGTCAGATCACATTTGGCTCAGTAGAGATAGAAAAGATTACACGAGGAGAAAGTTAGGCTCAATCGAGTGCTAGCACGATTTTTTTGAACCTAATTGGATCTTATCCAAATTAATTGGGATAGCCTAATTGATGACATCCAGACCCTAATCCTTGTTTGTGTGACCTAGTTAGGTTCAATTCTATATGGTAATGAGATATGTCGTGATCTCATCATCGACATCATCAAAACTCCTTTTGATAGACCAGAACTCTTCTGATTCATAAAATTAGAATGATCGATCATTAAAATCATTCTAATTGCTCCCAAAATCCATCAGTGACACCTAGCAGTATATGGTGGCAACCCATCAGAATTGAAGATGAACCTCTTGGTGCAGCTACCTGTGTGATTGAGTTCCTCTATCATGAGTCCCGACTAAATTAGGGTAAAGGTGAACTCGTCAAATCCAACATCGATCATATGAATCAATCGATCGATCTGAGTCCGATGTGAAACCCAATGGAAAACTTTTTTCCATTATTTCACTCTGCCATGGCCATGGGCTTAAGGACTCAATCTTTCGATCATCATAGGACTACTCCTCTCATCTACCGAGGTTGATAGATTCCATCTTGGTGCGATCTGGTTCTTACAATGGATATGCTACAGCTAACATACACCACAGGGTTCTGAATGGCTAGGAGACCGAGTTATGGTATAGTCAAACTATAACACACTCAAGATAAACCATCGATGCACCTCAGGTTAAAGAACTAGATACACAACTACAGCATCAAGCTAGTCATCGACGAGAAGGTAGACTTTCTTATGACTGCTCGAGGTGGTCACGCTCAGTACTCTCGTTCTCAATGAATACTTATACTCTCACTCCGGTGTCTCCATACTATAGACTCAAGAATCATCTACCCTAAGAAAGCGATCGTACACCAACCTTCCGGATCGATCACCATCCTCGTGATGATCCTATGGTCAGGAGCAGTTTATGAGTTAGTTATGTAAATTCATGCCTTAAATTTTCAACTCTTGAAAATATGAATTTACATTCCTACTAATTCAAAGGATGTATCACAGACACAATGTACACAATGTGATAGAAGAATAATCCTTTTATTCATTTATAGTCAAAATTATAAATTTGCCCTTAGTTCTGTACAGGAATGTGTCAGCCGATCTGGCATCTAGGGCACACATCTAACAAACTCCCACTTGACCTAATGCCAATTGGCTACATATCTAAGTCCCATCTTCTCAAGGTGGGCTTCGATCTTTTGTTGGCCCAATGGCATAGTTAGTGGGTCTGCCATATTGTCTGTGGAGTCGACTCTCTTGACCTCGATATAATCTTTTTCGAGGTAATCACGGATCAGATAGAATCGTCGCTCGATGTGCTTGGACTTCTGGTGAGACCTTGGCTCCTTAGCTAGGGCTATGGCGCCATTATTATCGTAGTAAAGAGGGATGGCATCCGATGACATCACTCCAAGCTCTACGACAAACTTCTTGTACCAGAATGCCTCCTTTGTAGCTTCCGATGCAGCAATATACTCTACCTCCATGGTGGAATCTGTAATTACCGTTTGCTTGAAACTCTTCCGACTAACTGCACCACCATTGCAAATGAATAAACTTCCAGATGTCGACTTTTGATCATCTATATCAGACATAAAGTCTGAGTCTGTAAATCCCTGAATCTGGAGTTCTCCATTCTCAAAGACTAGAAACATATCCTTAGTCCTTCTCAAGTACTTAAGGATACATTTCACAGAAGTCCAGTACTCTTCGCCTGGATTCGACTGATATCTACTTGTGACACTCACAGCATGGGCTATATCAGGTCGTGTACATAGCATGGCATATATGAGGCTCCCTATTGCCAAAACATAAGGGATCTTGCTCATGCGTTCAATCTCCTCAGGTGTGCTAGGGCATATCTTCTTGGAGAGATGAATGCCATGTCTAAAAGGCAATAAACCTCTTTTGGAGTTATCCATGCTAAATCTTTTTAGCACATCCTCTATGTACATCTTCTGTGAAAGTTTCAGCATCCTATTTGGTCTATCTCTATAGACCTTAATACACAGTATAAAGGATGCCTCTCCTAGATCTTTCATAGAGAACTCCTTAGACAACCATACTTTGACTGAGGTCAATATGGGAATGTCATTCTCAATTAGGAGGATGTCATCCACGTATAATATGAGGAAGACAACTGTGCTCCCACTGACCTTTTTGAACACACATGGTTCCTCCTCGTTCTTGATGAAACCAAATATTTTGATCACATCATTGAAAAAAGTATTCTAACTCCAAGATGCTTGCTTAAGTCCACAAATGGATCTTTACAGTTTGCAGACCTTGTGATCATCATCACTGGATGTGAAACAAAGCGGCTGTTCCATATAGATATCTTCCTCAAGATATCCATTTAAGAATGCCGTTTTCACGTCCATCTGCCATATTTTATAATCGAAATAGGCTGCAACAGCAAGCAATGTGCAGATGGATTTTAGCATGGCTATGGGCGAGAAGGTATCCTGATAGTCAATGCCTTCGCACTGACTATAACCTTTCGCTATGAGCCTAACCTTGAATGTCTCCACATTCCGATCTGTACCTATCTTTCTCTTGAAGATCCATTTACATCCAATAGGTACAATACCTTCAGGTGGATCTACCAAGGTCTAGACTTGGTTTGAGTGCATTGAGTCAATTTCTGATCTCATTGCCTCTAACCATTTCTCGGAGTTGATATCTGATATCGCCTCGTCATAGATCTTGGGATCATCACCATGAACCCCATTTCCCATGAAGAATATTTTCTCTACATCCTCTTGTATGGTACCTGATAAGTAGTATATTTTTGTATTTATTGAAAGTATTTTTGGTAATTTATGGTGCTAACATCTTATTAAAAATCCTAATTTCATGAATTTATTGAATTTTTCTAAAAAATAAAGGGATTTTGAAAAAAATATGAAATTAGATATATTTATAAAAAAATAGATGTTAATTTAATTAAGTAATTTAAGCACCAAAATAAAGAAAAATTTTTGAAAAATTTAATGCATATTTTTTCCAATTTTTTAGGAGAAAATCAAAGCAAAAATGGAGCTAAAATATCCTAAAAAATAAAGAAAATAGCCTCCGATGTACGGTGGACCGGTCGGTTGGTCCACAGAGCCAGAGCGCAGTCTACAGGAATAGTTACGCGGTCCACAGATGCGGTTCATAGTAAGAATAAGATCTTGAGCGTGATCCAACGATTGAGATTCAATCCGACCCAGATCCGACGGTTCAAACTCGTTGCCGACTTTGAAAAGGACTCTTTTGTGCGATCCGATGGCCCAAAAGCAATCCATCACGCGATCCAATGGCTGTTATCGCTCCCGACTGTGTTAAGGACTCTTTTGCATGATCCGACAGTCAGAACTTCATCAGAACCCAGATCGGACGGCTGACATTTGATCCGACCCTGATAAGGATTATAACTCTGATTTTTTAGCAGATCTGGGCAGTCTGAAGCTGATCCGATGGCTAGGAATATTTTTAAGGAGATTTATACGATTTCTAAGGGTTTTAGGACTCCTTTTCCTACCAAAAAATCATAAAAAATTCATCTATAAATAGGGAGTCTGGGAATAAGCTTTGGGGGAGCAAAAAAATTGAGTAGAGAGTATAGAAAAAAATAAAAAATAAAATAAAATAGCTTTAGGGACCCAAAGAAAAGAAGGAGAAAAGTCGGTTCGCTCTACGGAGTACGACAGAAGATGGAGAGGTCATCAACCATCTTTCCGACGAGGCTTGGCTGATCAACTTCAGATTCTTATTACAGTTTTATTTTTATTTTATTTTATTATTTCTTTTAAATTCTTTGTACTTGAATTTCAACTTCAATTAATGCAAAATTTATTTTCCTGCACTTTAAATTCCTGTCTTTTATTTTTTTTTGCACATAGATGCTAGGATCTAATTAGTAGATCTTAGTACCAATTTATTTTTATACTTTTTAAATTTTTATTATTTATTTTTATTACAAGTAGATGCTAGGATCTAGTTAGTAGATCTTAGTACCTGATTTATTTTTCGCACTTTTAATTTTTGTTTCCGACTTAAATTACTTTCTCTAAAATTTTATTTTTTTTGTAAAATCAAAGATTTTAAATCAAAATCCTGCTTTCTCTGTGGATTCGACCTGACTCACTACTTTCTATATATTTTTAATTTTTATTGAAGTCAGAATTTGATTGATAATCACGATGTCTTAACGACAGCATCTTGATCGTATCAATTTTTGGCACCATTATCGGGGAAGGCAATAATTTTAATATTTGATTTCTTTGATTTTTTTATAAATTTAACTTACTAACTTTTCTTTTTTTTTACCTTTGTGCAAAAAAAAATTCAAAAAAATTCAAAAAAGAGATAGAAACCTTTCAATTTTGCTTGGTGAGATCAATCCTAACCTAGCTTTAACTATTTTTTTTTAAGTATTAATTATTATTTTTTTAATTAACTTAAAATTTATCTATATAAACTTAATAAAAATTATATGACAAGAGTAGAAACTTAATTTTAGGAGCATTCATCATTGTAGATTTATTTTTGGTGATCGCTGGTGACAAGGTAAGCTTTCAAGTTTTATTAGCTTCATGCATCTAATTTAGTTGCATAGAACTCCTTATTTGAAATTGGTTGTGCATATTCATCTCAAATCAATTTAAGAGCAACACCCATAATAAGATAAGGTGGAGATTTCATCACCCTCCTTTGGCCCAAAAACAACCAACCAGCATCCCACATTAACCCAAACCTAACTAAAATCAAGTAGACATTGACCCCTAGGATCAATTGAGTTCAGTTTAAGAAGAGTGGTGAAGTCAAGTGCAAAGTAAGTTCGAACTCATCCCTGAAACTAGTGTCTAAGGCTAGAGGTTATAAAGGCTCTGCCTAAGTGGACTCGTGGTTATTTAATTGGTTCCGTTAGCTTACCTGGCCAATTCAATTGGTGTCTAAGGCAAGCAATGGGGGGACCCCCAAGATCTCACCTCTTACCTGGCTAGTTGAAAAAAATGATAACAAACCCAATTTGTATCTAGACTAAGCCACTCTACATCAAACTGTTAGGTCTAAGAAACCCGTAGGTGTCTAGGTTTAACTATTAGCTAACTTGATTGCAATTAACACTTAACCACAACTAATTCTTCTCATCTTATGTCTTTAGGTCTAAGATTTTTCTTAAGGATCTCACCTTTAAAATATTTCTCTTTCTTTCTTTTCTCTTCTTTTTCTCCTCCTTCTTCTTAAAAAAAAAAAATTCTCAACAACACACATAATAGGGTTTGCACTAATACATGCACGGTATAATTTTTTCTGACCTAGTTGAACCTAATTCTAAAATTGAATGACTGATCCATGCTAAACATGATAATCAAATGGCTAGAAATTCTAAGAACCACCTAGGTAGATGAAAGAATATTTTATTTCTTCCACCTATAATCCATCAATGTTTCCATCATTCTATGAGATCAAATATTCAGACTCTAGTCCTAAGGCCGATCTGAACCTAATAGCCCAAAGATTAGATAAAGTCAACCTTCTTGTCCAAAAATTTGATCAGTTCCTAGCATTAGGTCAACAATCTCCTGCACAATATACACCACCACCTAATTATTAGGAGATTTATTCTATCTGTGCTAGTCCGGTCCATCATGTGAGATAATGTCCCATGGCTGCACAGTTTCCACCTTTCATTCCAGAACAAGTTCAAACTGCTCAAGGTTACTCCAATCCTGTCAATGACCCATTCTTAAATACATATAACCAAGATTGGAGGAACCATCCTAATTTTTCTTGGAGATCCCAACAGACTCAGGCTCAGACCCAAATTTTTTCTTTGCAAAACTTTCAAAGTAGGCCTCAATACCAAAACTATGCCTATAATAGTGGTCAGTCTAATCAACCTATCCAGCCATCCTATTACAATCAGCCATTATACCCACCTCCTCAACAGACCAATCTAGCCGATGAAAGATTGAACCAAATTCAACAAATGATCATGACCCAACAGCAATCTCTCGCTAGGCTAGAAGCACAAATAGATCAATTAACTGAATCTACCCTGAGGAGAGAACTAGGTCAATTACTAAATGAACCAATACCGAATTTTGAAAATGACCCACCCATCCACCAACTACCTGGACCAAGTCATCAATCCAATGTCCCACCTAAGAATCTCCAATTTGAAAGTGACAATGCAATTTCTGAGCTTAAAAGTGAAAGGATTCTTAATGACCTATACCAAGACCAGGTAAGTGAGGCTAGTATTGATGCTAGCCAAAATATGAATTTAGAAGAAAAGGTTAGTACTGAAGCTAACCCAATAGAAGAACTTGAGCTTAGTACTGATGCTGATCTAAGTGAAGAAAAGAAGAGAGTGGATGAGTTACCCAAGCTATATTCACCAAAAGTTTCATTCCCTTCAGCCCCAGAAGCCGGTTCTTCCACTTTAAAATTACCTCCTCTAGAATTGAAATTACCCTTGGTCACATCTGAGTACACATGTTTAAAATCAAAAGACACCCTTTCAGCACCCATTACTTCAAACTTAACTCCTAACCCAAAAACTCAATTCATGAGCATTTTAGAAGAACAAATAGGAGAAATTCTCAACAAACAAGGGTCTGTGAATGGGTTTGTGAATTATCTTTCTAAAATTAAAAATAGAGATGTGAAATACTTTCTTAAGATTGGCAACAAACTACTAAAATTTATTATAGGCCATCTTTCTGAGATTGGTAATCCAAAACCATTGAAATTTATCAATCCAATATTCGACACGGGATAGGTGAGAGAATCTTCATATGGTCTGGCTGAAGATGGTAAACTTAGCACTTCCTAGGAGGCAACCCAGTTTTCAATTTTTGCTTTTGCCTTTACTTTCTTTTGTATTTTGTTTAGGATAATTGAGTCTTGCTTTGTGTCTTTTGTAGGGATCTAAAAATAATATTGGCTAAGTTGGGAAGAGAATCAATTTTGAAAAGACTTATGGATCAAGTGATATCTCTCCTTTTCTTTCTCTTTACATGCACCGTTCATTTTTCCTACTCCATTGAGGATAATGTCGATTAAGTTGGGGGGGATAATAAAATTTTTTAAATTTTTAGAGTCCTCAAGTAAGTTCGTATTTAGTATTTAAGCATCTGATTATACTTAAGAAATGAGTTAAACTAAGTATTTTTTAAAAAAAATTGATGTACAGATCAGAGAGTTTGTGAGATATTGAGAGATTAAGTATTAAGAAAACTCAATAAAGAGTTAAGTTTAGAACTTAAATAGTTTTCTTTGAGCATTTCTAAATTTTTCTACTAGCATCAAAGGAGAGTTTACTTTCTATGGGTTTGTGTAGAGTAACTATATATTTTTTCATATTAAAAAAAAAAAAAGTTTCCAAGTACTTCATGTTGAGTAATCAGGCCTCTTTGCCTAAGCAAGCATTGAGTTTCACATCAAAAGATATGAAGGACAAAGAAGCTTTGTTGTAAAGCTAGTTTTAACTCGTAGCCTGTTTGATTCGAGCAAGTAGGTTCGAGGGGTATTTTATACCTAGTGTCCTAAAGCCATCTGGTTTAGGAGTCATTGACTGAAAACTCACTACATGGGTCAAACAGAAAGCTTAAGGGGTTAAGACACTCAATAGCGGTACAATGTTAAAAAAATAATAAAATAATAATAAAATAATAATAATAATAATAATAATCAATAAATGAAGGACAGAAATAACAATATACTTGTCCATATGAAAGTTAATAATTTGGAGATAAAAGTAGAGATAATTTAAAAAAATTCAAAAAAAGTTGAGTATTCTTAGTTTAACTCTCATAATGACAAGTATTAATACCCCAATGATATATCTCATTTACACTCTACTGAATATCAATGATCTTTTGAAAATTATTTGGTAAAATTCGAAACTTTAAGTTAAATGATACTTAATTCTAAATTCTTTTTTTACTCGAGGACAAGCAAAGTTCAAGTTGGAGAGTGTGATAAGTAGTATATTTTTATATTTATTGGAGATATTTTTGGTAATTTATGGTGCTAACATCTTCTTAAAAATCCTAATTTCATAAATTTATTGAATTTTTCTAAAAAATAAAGTAATTTTAAAAAAATATGAAATTAGATATATTTATAAAAAAATAGATGTTAATTTAATTAAGTAAATTAAGCACCAAAATGAAGAGAAATTTTTGAGAAATTTAATGCATATTTTTTCCAATTTTTTAGGAGAAAATTGGAGCAAAAATGGAGCTAAAATACCCTAAAAAACAAAGAAAATAGCATCCGGTGTACGATGGACCGGTAGGTCGGTCCACAAAGCCAGGGCGCGGTCCACAGGAATAGTTACACAGTCCACAGACGTGGTTCACAGTGAGAATAAGATCTTGGGTGCGATCCAATGGATGAGATTCAATTCGACCCAGATCCGACGGTTCAGACTCGTTGCCGACTTTGAATAGGACTCTTTTGCATGATCCGACGGCCCAGAAGCAATCCATCATGCGATCCAACGGCTGTTATCACTCCTGACTATGTTAAGGACTCTTTTGCGCGATCCGACGGCTAGAACTTAATTAGAACCTAGATCGAACGGCTGACATTTGATCCGACCCTGATAAGGATTATAACTCTGATTTTTGAGCAGATCTGGGTGGTCCGAAGCTGATCCGATGGCCAGGAATATTCCTAAGGAGATTTATACGATTTCTAAGGGTTTTAGGACTCCTTTTCCTACCAAAAAATTATGAAAAATTCATCTATAAATAGGGGGTCCGGGAATAAGCTTTAGGGGAGCAAAAAAATTGAGTAGAGAGTGTAGAAAAAAATAGAGAAAAAAAAATAAAATAGCTTTAGGGACCCAAGAAAAAGAAGGAGAAAAGTCGGTTCGCTCTATGGAGTACGACGAAAGATGGAGAGGTCATCAACCATCTTTTCGATGAGGCTTGGCTGATCAACTTCAGATACTTATTACTATTTTATTTTTATTTTATTTTATTATTCTTTTTAAATTTTTTATACTTGAATTTCAACTTCAATTAATGCAAAATTTATTTTCTTGCACTTTAAATTCCTGTCTTTTATTTTTTTTTGCACATAAATGCTAGGATCTAATTAGTAGATCTTAGTACCAATTTATTTTTATACTTTTTAAATTTTTGTTATTTATTTTTATTGCATGTAGATGCTAGGATCTAGTTAGTAGATCTTAGTACCCGATTTATTTTTCGTACTTTTAATTTTTATTTCTGACTTAAATTGCTTTCTCCAAAATTTTATTTTTTTTTGTAAAATCAAAGATTTCAAATCAAAATCCTGCTTTCTCTGTGGATTCAACCTGACTCACTACTTTCCAAATATTTTTAATTTTTATTGAAGTCAGAATTTGATTGATAATCACGGTATCTTAACGACAGCATCTTGATCGTATCAGTACCTAAGTACCTTTCAAGAGGACTAGTCGATCTATGAGGTGGAAGAGGTTAAGTTAGGACTAGTTCTGATTGATTAGGTTCCTCAGGTTCTTTAGCTCGTTGCTCTTGAGAGACATTCTCCTTGAGCTTAATTATTCTTTCGATGCTACCATCTTGAATAAATTATTTTTCAAAAAAAATAATATTTTGACTCATAATCACATTGCGATCTTTAGGAATATAAAAATAATATCCTAATGACTCTTTAGGATATCCTATGAACCAAGCTCTAAAAGGCCTTAACTCTAACTTGTCCGTCTGCTGTCTCTTGACATTAGTCGGAAAACCTCAAATTCTGAGATGATTCAGACTTGGCTTCTACCATGCCATATCTCATATGGTGTGGTAGGAACGATTTTAGAGGAAACTCTATTCAATACATAAATTGCTGTCATGAGACAATATCCCCAAAGAAATTTTGGGAGGTCTGTGAAGCTCATCATGGAACAGACCATATCTAATAGGGTCCGGTTTCTCAATTCTGAAATCCCATTGAGTTGAGGCATTCCAGGTGGAGTCCATTGAGAGACTATACCATTGTTCTTAAGATAGTCTAAAAATTTCTGACTAAGGTATTCACCTCCTCGATCTGATCGAAGAACCTTAATGAGCTTTCCAGTTTATTTTTCTACCTCATGTCTGAATTCTTTGAACCTTTCAAAGTCTTCAGACTTGTGTTTCATTAGAAACACATACCCATACCTAGACATATCATCGGTAAAGATAATGAAATAGACAAAGTTGCCTCTAGTTGGCACATCAAATGGGCCGCACACATCTGTATGGACTAGGGCAAGTAGGTCTGTGGCCCTTTTCCCATATCCCACAATAGGGAGCTTGGTCATTTTGCCTTGAAAGCATGATTCACAAACTGGATATGACTCGAAAGTCAACGGACTCAGTAGCCTGGATTTCTCCAATTTGTTAATCCTGTCTTCCGCTATATGACCTAGCCTTAGGTGCCACAGATACTTATCATTTAGACTATCTCTAGGCCTTTTAATTCCTATGGCATCATATTTTGCTCAATATTAAAAATAGATACATCAACATGTAACTGATAGAGACCATTAATAACAAAACCATTTGCAACTTTATTATTTTCATAAAATATGTTACAATGGTCCTTATGAAAGCTAATCATATAGCCTTCTTGTGCTAAATATGAAACAGAAATCAAATTCCTACTTACTGCAGGCACATAATAACAGACTCTTAAAACTAAATCTAATCCTAACGGTAATCGCAGAGGATAGGTTCCTACGGCCACAGTAGCAACTCTTACTCCATTCCTGACACGTATGATCATCTCTCCATCCCTCAGCCTCTTGCTCTCTTCAAGACCCTGCATAGAAGTGCACAAATGAGCACTAGAACCAGAGTCAAGCATCCAACTGGATGCAGAAGAAATCGTAAGATTAGATTCGATAATGAGCATACCTCCATAAGGACCATCCTTCTTGTTCTTCAGGGTGGCCAGGTACTGAGAACAGTTCTGCTTCCAATGGCCTTCTGACTGACAGTGGAAACACTTTTCCTTTCCAGAAGCCTTCTTCTTCGGTCCTATCTTCTTGTTCTTGCCATCCACCTTCTGCTTCTTCACAGACTTCTTTTTCTTTCCAAAAGATTTTCTCTTGAAAGAAGTCCGCTCCACAGTAAAAACTGAGCCTTTTGAACCTTTCATTGAAAGCTCAGCCGTAACCAGCATATTCATTAACTCGACCAAGGTACATTGCATCTTATGCATATGGAAGTTCATGATGAACTGACCATATGCATCAGACAAGGATTGAAGGATCACATCAATTTGAAAATCCTTGTCTAAGATGATACCGAGCTTCTCAAGCTCCTCAAGATCCTTAATCATTGTCAAACAATGATCTTGGACTGACTATCCATCACGCATCTTGGCCTTAAAAAGTCTTTGACAGACTTGATACTTGGCCGTGCGACTCTGTTCACCAAACAACTCTTGTAGGTGAGCCAACATTTGGTGGATAGTCTAAATATTTTCATGTTGGCACTGTAAATCATCAGACATTGCACCCAACATGTAGTAGCTGGCTTTGTTATCACTATCCATCCACTTTTTTAGAGACGCTCTCTGTTCAGCAATCGAACGTGCTGGCATGGCAGGTGGGTCCTGGTCCAAGACATGAGTCAATTTTTTGAAATCCAGAATAATTCTGTAGTTCCTCAACCAGTCCTTAAAATTTGATCCAGTTAGTCTATGAGTGTCTAGAATTTTGGTCAAGGGATTTGAGGCAGACATGTTTCCTGTAGAGAGTCAAAAGTTTCTAGTTAGATTTTGTAATCAGACTCAATCAATTTGTTTAGGGTTTTTATTTTTAAACAAATTAGGCTCCCACTATTTTCTCAGATCCCTACACTCTTTTGGTAGAGATGTGAAAATCTTCGTGATTAGTGATTTCTAGTGGGTGGTGCAGTCTCACCGACTGGCTCATCACCTCACCTAACAGTTATTGGTAATGGGTCAACCGATGAGTGGACAACTCTTGTCCAATGATTCTCTAATCATGGTGCACCCAAAACTTGATCTCTAATTCATGAAGCTCACCATATTCGTGATATTGCTCCAATCCTTAGTTAAGCCAAATCCACCATTTTCACGAACAAGATTCCTGATTGGGTCCCTCACCGTATCCAAAATATTGAGCCCAACCCATCCTCTAATCCGTAGCATCCAATACCTAATGGACATGGTTGCATCTTCCCGGTGCAACTGAGCCACTGTAACCAGTCGAGAACAATCAACCCCGGAAAGGGCCCGCACATCCACAATGGTGGAAGACCTAGATTTAATATTTTCTTAGGGAGATTTGATTTAGGTCTCTTTAAACTTGACTTGACATAATCATAACAATTATGACTAACCTAGTAGCATGGGTCAGCTCGAATTGTTAGCCACCTCAAATCAGAACTGAGTCGACACATATGGCCAGTTAAGTGAGACCGGTGGGAGGGATATGCCATTAACTCGACAAGAATGCATTCGAGTCGAGTAGCTCCCAATTAAAAATCAGTCGGTCGCATCTGCCCAACTTATCTTAGACACCAAATTGTCAAACCAGAACTAATTAGGTTAGCCTACAATCCAGACTCTAACCACTGAGCCAAATTAGGTCTTAACTTGATTGAGTCACATCTAAATGTGATTCTACCTTGACCCAGACTTAATCCTATTAGGCTGGTCAATTATTTGCTTTCATGATCCCACCTAACCAACTCTTGATTCGGTTTGATCAACCGCTAGACCTAATTGAGCTACCCAAGCCCGAACCCAATCTTATGAAAATGTCTTAGATATGAAATTCTCAATTTTAGACCTAACTTAATTTCATAAGCTCAATACTTAATTAAGTTTGGGTTCATAAACAAAGCATGTAAAATAAATCCTAGGGTTTCAAGATCTAGGGTTTTGCAGAAAAGTAAGTTTTGATTTCTGATTAAGGATGAACGTGCGGCACCCCTACACGTCATATGAACACCCCATTGAATGGAAAGAGAGGGTCTTAAAATTTTACTTTATTCTTATGACCGAACGGTCATGAGGAATACCTTAATCAAAAATATAAATTTAACTATAAAACTAGTTAGATCTAAATTAACATATCACATATACAATTTAAGATCTAACTAATACATGCTTTGCATACATCTCATGTATCAAAAATCAATCTAATTAACATGCTTTCAGATCTGATACATCACATGTAATATCTAAAAAATAGAATTTAAATTGAACTATTCAAAATAAAAACTATTCTAGACAAGTTACTAGAATAATTCTATAACTAGTCTAGGCATGCAACAGATCAATTTTATGAAATAATTAAAATTATATTTTCTATTTTTTAATCTGATTATAACAATTATAATATTAGAAAAAATAAAGAATAAATTATATTTAATTCATATTTTAATCTCATTAAAATATAAAACTTAAGACTATTCATGGATTCAATTAATCCTAGTTTAGTTATGCATCTCATGCATGTTAGATCTTCTTAGATTTAATTTTAAATATTTTGATTTCAGATCCTATCATATCTGATGTGATATCTGAAATTATTTAATATTAAATAAATTAAAATTAAAATTAGATCTAAAATAGATCTGAAATAGAGCCAACAACCTGGCTCTGATACCACTTGAAGGAAAAAGCACCTTTTTCCTATGTAGGATCTTTCAGATTTCATCAAATCTGGGGTAGAATAAATTAAAAATTTTTATCCTATGCCATTTTAGATCTAATGTCTATTAGATTTAATTTTATTATCTGATATTTAAAATCTAAAATTAAATCTACAAGTATGAGAAATATAGACATACCTCAACGGTAATCTAATTACCCTGTAGATGATCACAGTGCTGCCTGAGGTTCTGATGTAGCCATGCAAGTGCCTGGCCTCTACCTATTGTGAATAGTATCCAAAGTTAATCGTCAGTCTGTTGATGGTTGTGCTCATTTTTGTATATGTACATGAATTATGAATTAATAAAAATTATTTTGGTATTTTTCATCACAAAATATTTCATCTTCTAATGAACTCCTTTGTTGCGGTGAAGTCCTTAGGACTTTTTCGACAAAGGAGGATTTGTCATTGAGTCCTTAAATCTGTTCATGACTAAATGATATGTTGTTACCAAGGACGACGATATTTATCAAACATAGGTCGTTGTGTGCCATATAAGTTGGTTGTCCTCTTAATCAATGAGTGTGGAGACACTGGTATGGCATACAGGTGAGACGTAAGGGTACATTTGCACTGAACGTGACCGACTCCAAAGCTATTTTTGCTGTCAAGATTTGCTATGATGGAATATGGGTATAAATATCCCTCCGACCTGAGATCGCCACGGTGACTTGCAAGCAACTCACTACACTTAGGCACTGGACTACCTGAATTTCTAATTTAATGACAGAAGGCTGCTGGGTGTAGTCAAGTACTTGACTTATCGGTGTGTGTGTCAAGATGGGATTGACCACTTCAATTTAGGAGCTGTGTACAGTCATGTTTCAATTTAGCAAAATCTTGGCCAGGGTAATCTTTGTGAGGAGTCACAGGACTGTTTGAGTTGAGCACGATTCGGATGATCTGATCAGGGTTGACAGTTTAACCCTGAGTCATCCTAAACACAGAGGTCAAAAGGATGAATTATACAGTAACCATATTCATGTAGGTTTTGAGTATTGTGATTATGACCATTCGACCTATCCGATCGTTGGGTACCATTGCTAGATGGTCACTTCGATTAGTACAGAAATTGATTCCTGTGCTACCGGCTTAGGTTCGAACTTGCAGGATCACACACATTAGAGGTTCTTATCTGATTTGATGGCTGATGTAGAATCTTATATGTTTGAGACTCAGTAATCGAGAATCAAAATTCTCTGATCATGAGTTCCACACATATAGGTACCGGGGTCAAGAGTCCCACTAGTTGGGATTTTTCGATCAGATTTACATATCGATGAATTCTGATGCTTGATTGTCCATAGGATTTGGACTCAGTATTTATGAGAGGTTTAATTAGTAATTTGATCACTAATTAACTTAATTTAATTGAGTAATTATTTTTGGATCAAGTTCAATTGAATTGGATTCAGTTGGGTTTGACCTGATTAGGTTAAGAGTTGACCTAATCATCGAGATGGTTTGGTTCCTGATTTGATCAGAGGTTGGACTTAGTCAATTCCTGATTTGATTAAAATTTTATTGAATCTAATTAAGCCTAATTAAGTTGGGTTTAAATTAGTCTAATTGGACCTAACTTATTTGGTTCAATTAGATTGGTTTAAATAATTAAACCACCTTGACCCAATCTCCATGCGCCACCTCACTTCCATTGCACCCATTTGGATTCATGAGAAGGAACTTCTCATGAATTTTTTCCTCACGCCAAACCCTCTCCACGTCCCACTTTAATGTGCCAAATGGATGGATAAGGATGATTGGTTGGCCATTCAAATTCAAAATAAAGTTTGAATTTGAATGGGCAATCAATCTTTGCACCTTATCCCTTTTTTTACACCCTATTTATTACATGAGAAAAGATTTCTCATGAAATCACTCCATGCACAATTTAAGCCATGCCTCATGCCTTTAGTGGATAAGGGATGAGTTGGTGTCCATTGAATTCAAAATTTGATTTGAATTCAAATATGCAATTACTCATCTTTATCCTTTCTTTTGGATAAGATGTTTGACGTTGTTATAAAAGGAGGATAAGAGTGGGGCGTGCAAGAAGAAGAAGTTTTTTGGAAAAAAATTTTAGGGCATGATAAGTCTTGTGCATGAGAAGGAAGTCCATATCCTTCCAAGAGAAAAAGAACTAAAAGAAAGAAAAGTGGATGCAAGGTTTTCGGTGAGTTCCCTAGAGTTTTAGCCTGGGGTTCGGGAAGTGAGAAAGTGAGCTACGAGTATCGTGAGCCCACAAAATCTTAGGAAGATCTTCAACATCCTCTCAAGCATGTTTGTTGATGATCCAGAGCATCCAAAGAATCGATAGACATCGATCAAAGGAGTTCGATCAGCATCCACTGTCAAAAGGGCTCTACAACGAGCTAGCACTCGTGAGGAGTCGATCAGATCGAAAGCTTCGTGTGGATAATCCACAGAGGCTAGACACACTGTGTGGCTGCATCGTGATGATCAGACTCTCCGACAGTGATCAGATTGCGACGATCTACTACCCGCACAAAGGTATTGTGTTCTGAACACATTATAGTAAAGTATTTATTGATCGAATTTGAATTTTAAATTTAAATGAATGCATGCTATATATCATATTTAGATCCTAGTATAGGATAAATTTATGTTAATTAATTAGATTAATTAATATCTTTCCACTGTAAAATCATAATTTTGAAAAAGTTTTAAAATTACCATTTTACCCCTGCATTGAATTTTTCTCACAAATGGTATCAGAGCGGGTTCTTAGATATTATATATATATTTGCATGCGTAGATTAAGTTGTAATCTAAAAATTTAAATTTAAAATTTAAAATTTGAAATTTGAAATTTGAATTTTGAAATTTGAAATTTGAAATTCAAAATTCAAAAATTTAAAATTCAAAATTTGAAATTTGAAATTTGGGTGAAATTTCAAATTTGAAATTTAAAATTTAAAATTCAAAATTTGAAATTCAAAAATTTGAAATTTGAAGTTTGAAATTTGAAATTTAAAATTTAAAATTTGAAATTTGAAATTTAAATTTTAAAATTGGTGTATTTAGATATACTTGATCCAAGTAGCAATTAATCGAATTGGGTTGGTTGCCATGGCCATCCGATCATAAGAGAAAAGTAGGGTTTAATGGCCTTCTCCTCCCATTCGATGGGGTCTCCTATGGTGGTAGGGGTGCCGCTGCAATTATATCCCATGCAGATGAAGCAGCGAAAGAAATTAATTGTAAAGGTTCAATTGTGAAATTTATCATGAATGTGTTAGATTAGATCTAAAGGAATATTCATGATTTATTTTGATTGAGTTATTTTCTGTTATGTAATTAGCACTAGGATTGCTATTTATGAAATGTGCTGATCTATTTGTGAAATGAGTCAACATATTTAGTGAACAGAAAATAAAATCTTTCAAATTTAAAAATTATTTTTGAAATACCAAACCCTGATCCATCAGCCCAAATACTTAATTAAAAGAATTAAGTATTGTCTAGTAGGTCTAGAATTATGAATTAAGACCTAAGACAATTGCATAAACTTGTGGGTCAATGGGTTAGATGGATTAGGTCCATAATTGGGTTAGACCTAAGGTTAGCTTAAAGAAATAGACTAAATTAGAGTAATTGGTCCAATCTAATCAAAAGTTGAATTAGATTAGGTCAAGGATACTCTAGACTCAACTCCAATGTTGTAGTTGAATGGGTCCATGTCTTTAACTAGATCAAGATGGACTTAATTCATGGCTACGCGATGGAACCCTATTTAATAAGTTGATCAAATTAAAACTAATGAACCGGTTAGTATCTAAGGTAAGTTTGGCATTTTGACCAGTGGTTTTTAAGTGGGAGCTACTCGCAGTGATTCGATCTCTGACGAGTTAATGGCTTATCCCCACCACTGATCTCACTTACCTAGCCAACCTGATAAATTAGGTTTTGATTAGATCACTTGGTGATTAAGGCTTACCCATATCATTAGGTAAATCAGTTTGATGATTTAAGTTCTCCTAATACCAGCTTTAAGTAATTTTTTTTTTTAATCTGACTTGGTGAAGTCAGTGAGAGGATTGAAATTGGCTGGATATTTTCTTCTCTTCGATTCTTTAATAAAATCCTCAAAAATTATTAGGTTCTAAAAATGATTAAATTATATTGATAACTAAGTCATAGCCTCCCATTAAGTGAGTGATAATGAGTCCATTAGTTTAATAATCATTGGAGGCCCAAAGGCCTGGTGCTTATTGACTAATGGAATTATCATTCATAATATGATAATTTTGTTTGAGTCTTTCTGATGGTGGTCAGGTTGGCCAGCCAAAGTCGGGCCTGATCATTTATTGGTCTGATTCACCAAATCAAATCATGTTAATGGTTGGACCTAACCAGATCTTTTCAGTGGAGGCCAAAGCCTACTGATTAGGTTTTGAGTCATCCTAAACACAGAGGTCAAAAGGATGAATTATACAGTAACCATATTCATGTAGATTCTGAGTGTTGCGATTGCGACCATTCGACCTATCTGGTCGTCGGGTACCATTGCTAGATGGTCACTTCGATTAATACAGGAATTGGTTCCTGTGCTACCGGCTTAGGTTCGAACCTACGGGGTCACACACATTTGAGGTTCTTATCTGATCTGATGGCTGATGTAGAATCCTACATATTTGAGACTCAGTAATCGAGAATCAGGATTCTCTGATCACGAGTTCCACACATTATGGGTACCGGGGTCAAGAGTCCCACTGGTTGGGATTTTTCGATCAATTTTACATATCGATGAATTCTGATGCCTGATTGCCCATAGGATTTGGACTCAGTATTTATGAGAGGTTTAATTAATGATTTGATTGCTAATTAACTCAATTTTATTGAGTAATTATTTTTGGATCAAGTCCAATTGAATTGGATTCAGTTGGGTTTGACCCGATTAGGTTAAGAGTTGACCTAATCGTCGAGATGGTTTGGTCCCTGATTTGATCAGGGGTTGGGCTTAGTCAATTTCTGATTTGATTAGGATTTTATTGAGCCTAATTAAGTCTAATTAAGTTGGATTTAAATTAGTCTAATTGGACCTAACTTATTTGGTTCAATTAGATTGGTTTAAATAATTAAACCACCTTGACCCAATCTCCATGCGCCACCTCACTTCCATTGCACCCATTTGGATTCATGAGAAGGAACTTCTCATGAATTTTTTTCTCATGCCAAGCCCTCTCCATGCCCCACTTTAATGTGCCAAATGGATGGATAAGGATGATTGGTTGGCCATTCATAATCAAAATAAAGTTTGAATTTGAATGGGCAATCAATCTTTACACCTTATCCCTTTTTTTATGCCCTATTTATTACATGAGAAAATGTTTCTCATAAAATCACTCCATGCATAATTTAAGCCATGCCTCATGCCTTTAGTGGATAAGGGATGAGTTGGTGTCCATTTGAATTCAAAATTTGATTTGAATTCAAATGTGCAATTACTCATCTTTATCCTTTCTTTTGGATAAGATGTTTAACATTGTTATAAAAGGAGGATAAGAGTGGGGTGTGCAAGAAGAAGAAGTTTTTTGGAGAAAAATTCTAGGGTGTGATAAGTCTTGTGCGTGAGAAGGAAGTCCATATCCTTCCAAGAGAAAAAGAAAGAAAAGAAAGAAAAGTGGGTGCAAGGTTTTCGGTGAGTTTCCTTGAGTTTTAACCTGAGGTTCGAAAAGTAAAAAAGTGAGCTATGAGTATCGTGAGCTCATAAAATCTTAGAAATATCTTTAACATCCTCTCAAGCATGTCTGTTGATGATCTGAAGCGTTCAAAGAATCGACAGAAATCGATCGAAGGAGTTCGATCAGCATCTGCCGTCAAAAGGGCTCTACAACGAGCTAGCACTCGTGAGGAGTCGATCAGATCGGAAGCTTCATGTGGATGATTCATAGAGGCTAGACACGCTGTGTGACTGCATCACGACGATCAGACTCTCCCGATGGTGATCAGATTGTGGTGATCTACTACCCGCACAAAGGTATTGTATTCTGAACACATTACAGTAAAGTATTTACTGTTCGAATTTGAATTTTAAATTTAAATGAATATATTTTATATATCATATTTAGATCCTAGTGTAGGATAAATTTATGTTAATTAATTAGATTAATTAATATCTTTCCACTGTAAAATTATAATTTTTAAAAAATTTTAAAATTATCATTTTACCCCTGCACTGAATTTTCCCCATACTACCAGTATCCACTCAGGTAGGATCTAGAACATCTTCTCCTCATGATTCTATGCTCCAAAAATTAGATCAATATCTGATTTGAAAGTACTTCAAAACTCCTTCTGAAGTTGGAGCAGCAGCCTGTCGAAGATGTCCTACAGCTTTCTGTTCCAGGCGTCACCACGCCTTGTACCTTTGCCAGATGAATGTCCAACTTCTTGGACATGAAGAGGGGAGAAAGGAGAGTAGGGAGGATATGGAGAAGAGGGGAGGGGGTGGCAGCTAATAGGCTTTTTGCATAAACAAGTTCTATCTCAAAACCCTAGGTGCAGCAGGGTTTATATAGATCCTGTATGCTGCGCAGTGCCACATCATTCGACCAATCAAAAAATTCCAATAAATTTTGAAAAAATTCTAATTAGTGGAGTGATGTCATCTGATCACATCAGATAAGAATCTCCATGCTCTCTCCTATGTTGGCACCAACATTGGATAAGCATAAATAAGGTGGCACCAAAGAGTCCAAGTTTATCAGGACTCTTTGGTTCTTATCCATTTGGGGCACCCACTTAAATCCAATTGAGCTCATGCTATAATCTGATTATGGTGCTCAATTTGAAGTGGTTTGGATATGTGGACACTTCACAAAAATCCTCCAATGAATTCTCTTCCATTTAAGACCCATATGTCAACTTTTGACAGATATCCTAAAATGAAATTGGCAGATGCTAGAAATTAGCAGGTGTTGTCTTAAATTCATCTCATGAATTAAGATAAGCCTTTTCTAAGTTGGACAAGCTTCAATTAGATTGAGAAAACTTTTTCAAGGTTCTCTGGATGAGCCAGATCATATTTGGCTCAGTAGAGACAGAAAAGACTACACGAGGAGAAAGTTAGGCTCAATCGAGTGCTAGCACGATTTCCTTGAACCTAATTGGATCTTATCCAAATCAATTAGGATAGCCCAATTGATGACATCAAGACCCTAACCCTTATTTGTGTGATCCAGTTAGGTTTAATTCTGTATGGTAATGAGACATATCATGATCTCATCATAGACATCATCGAAACTCCTTTCGATGGATCAGAACTCTTCTGATTCAGATAATTAGAATGATCGATCATCAAAATCATTCTAATTACTTCCAAAATCCACCAGTGATACCTAGCAATATATGGTGATAACCCATCAGAACTGAAGATGAACCTCTTGGTGCAGCTACCTGTGTGATTGAGTTCCTTTATCATGAGTCCCGACTGAATTAGAGTTAAGGTGAACTTGTCAAACCCAACATCAGTCATATGAATCAATCGATCGATCCGAGTCCGATGTGAAACCTAATGAAAAACTCTTTTCCATTATTTCACTCTGCCATGGCCATGGGCTTAAGGACTCGATCTTTCGATCATCATAGGACTACTCCTCTCATCTATCGAGGTTGATAGATCCCATCTTGGTGCGATCTGGTTCCTACAATGGATATGCCACAGCCAACATACACCTTAGGATTCCGAATGGCTAGAAGATTGAGTTATGGTGTAGTCAAACTATAACACACTCAAGGTGAACCGTCGATGCACCTCGGGTCAAAGAACTAGACACACAACTACAGCATCGAGCTAGTCATCGATGAAAAGGTAGACTTTCTTATGACTGCTCGAGGTGGTCACGCTCAGTACTCTCGTTCTCAATGAATACTTGTACTCTCACTCCGATATCTTCATACTGTAGACTCAAGACTCATCTATCCTAAGGAAGCAATTGTACACCAACCTTTCAGATCGATCACCATCCTCGTGATGATCCTATGGTCAGGAGCAGTTTATGGGTTAGTTATGTAAATTCATGCCTTAAATTTTCAACTCTTGAAAATATGAATTTACATTTTTACTAGCTCAAAGGATGTATCACAGACACAATGTACACAATGTGATAGAAGAATAACCCTTTTATTCATTTATAGTCAAAATTATAAATTTGCCCTTAGTTCTTTACAGGAGTGTGTCAGCCGATCTGGCATCTAGGGCACACATCTAACACGGACTACAATCAACAGGGCATAAGTTAGTTTCTCTAATTTAGTGTACCTGATTTTGGTGTCTCTCAATATTTGACTTATGTAGCAGATCGACCATTGAATCTTTGCTTCTTTCTTAACCAGAACTGCTGCGAGAGCTACGGGGGAGACCGTCAGGTACAGGAATAACTCCTCTCCAGGTTCGGGCTTTGCCAATAGCAGAGGTGAGCCGAGGTAGTTCTTCAATTCTTCGAACGCTTGCTGACATTCAGTGGTCCAACAGAAGTTCTTCAGCTATTTGAGAGTCTGAAAGAAAGGTAGGCACCGTTCGACCGACCTTGAGACGAAGCGATTCAGAGCTGCTACTCTCCCAGTAAAGCGCTGAACTTCCTTTATTGACTTCGGGACAGTCATTTCCTGGATGGCATGAATTTTTTTTGGATTTGCTTCAATCCCATGCTTCGATACCATAAAGCCTAAGAATTTCCCTGAGGTTACTCCAAAAGCACACTTGACTGGGTTCAGCTTCATCTTATATTTTTGGAGGGCGCTGAAGGTCTCCTCAAGGTCGGCGACGTGGTTCATTGAGGATTTACTTTTTACAAGCATGTCATCCACGTAAAGCTCCATGTTGCGGCCGATCTGCTCTTTGAAGATCTTGTTCACCAACCGTTGATAGGTCGTCCCTGTATTTTTTAGGCCAAAAGGCATGACCCTATAACAGAAAAGACCATGATCAGTGATAAAAGTAGTTTTTTCTTCATCCTCTGGTGCCATCCTAATTTGATTGTAGCCGAAAAATGCATCCATGAAAGTGAGAAGCTCGTGGCCTGAGGTTGCATCCACTAATTGGTCAATTCTGGACAGAGGGTAACTGTCCTTCAGGCAGGCTTTGTTCAGCTTTTTGAAGTCTATACATATCCTCCACTTGTCGTTCGCCTTCTTGACGAGAACCACATTGGAGACCCAGTTTGGATAGTTGACTTCTCTGATGAACCCGGCTTTCAGGAGTTTATCAATTTCTTCAACTATTGCCTTCTACCTTTCTGGTGCATGACCTCAAATTTTTTCCATCATCGACCGATGTTTGGGATCAATAGCTAGATGGTGTTCCATGACTTCTGCATCAATCCCTGGCATGTTCACCGAAATCCAAGCGAAGACATCCATATTTTTTTGTAGAAAATTGATGAGCTGTGTTCGTACCTCTTCTCCCAGGTTGGAGCCGATCTTCACCACGTGCTCTTCATTCCCATCGTTCAAAGGAATTGAGATAAGATCTTCAATTAGCTCATCCTGTTCTTCAGCAAGGTCATCACGGGTGTCTAATCCATCAACAGGACAGGGGTCAGACTAACCATTTCTTTTTAAGGCTATGCTATAGCAGTGTCTTGCTAGGACTTGATCTCCTCTGACCTCTCCGACCCCTTGGCTTGTAGAAAATTTTAATTTCAAATGGTAGGACGATACTACAGCTTGGAGGGCATTGAGGCCAGGTCAGTCGAGTATTGCATTGTAGGCAGACGGTGCCCTTACTACCAGAAAATGCACTTGCACTCTAGATTGTTTTAGGCACCGACCGACAACTACGGTCAAAGTTATTACTCCTTCCACTAGCACAGTATCGCCAGTGAACCCCACCAACGGGGAGCTTATTGGCCCTAATCGATCATCTGAAATGGATATTTTTGAGAATGCATCGTAAAATAAAATATCGATCGAGCTTCTACTATCAACAAGAATGCGGCATACATCATAGTTAGCAATATTTAAAGAAACTACAACCGCATCATTATGGGGGAATTGAATCTCCTGGGCATCTTCTTCAGTAAAGGTTATAGATTCTTCAGTCCTTTACCGCTTGGGCGGTCCGACCGATCCATTGGTTGCTCCCCATCGGGGTCCTCCAGAGATGGTGTTGATGATCTCGATTGGAGGCCGATCTTCAGACTGTTCTTCCCTCCTTGGCGGCTCTGGTTGTGGTAGGGCTTTCGACCAATCTTCCCTACCTTCAGGCCGGCGTCGGATGAATCTATTGAGCCAACCTCGTCTGATGAGCTCCTCGATCTCATCTCGGAGCTGAATACACTCTTCTGTGTCGTGGCCGTGGTCACGATGATAGAGGCAAAATTTGTTAGGGTTGCACTTCTCGAGGTGTGTGTGCATCTTTTTCGGCCTTGGCAGCTACTCCCTGATCTCTATCAGCACTTGAGTTTTTGGAGCATTGAGAGGAACGTAGCTGTGGAATCTTCTTGGGGGAGAGCTCCACCGAACTCTACGGTCCGGGCTTCTCTGCCTACAAGCTCGGGGGAGAGTTCGGACACACTTGTATCCGGGAGGAGTTCAAGAACATGGCCGAGCTTCACTCGGCCCTTTTTCAGCTGCGGGCTTGCTGGAGTCACCCGTCTGCCACTCCTTTGCGGCCTCTTCATCCTTCAGCTTGAAGGCTTCCTCTACTCGAGCATATCCTTCAGCCCGAGCTAGCAAATCAGCGAAGTCCCTGGGATACTTCTTTTCTAGAGAAAATAGAAGATCATTCTTTTGAAGACCGCTCTTCAGGGTGGCTATTGCAACTAATTGGTCTAAGTTCCAGACCTCCAATGCGGTGGCATTACAACAGTTGACATAAGTTTGGATGGATTCTCTCTCCTTTTGCTTGATGTTGATGCGGGACTCCAAACCTCTCTGGAGATGTTGACTGCTGATGAAATGAGCTGTAAACTGATGGCTCATTTTCATCAAAGGAGAAGATAGTACCCGACTTCAGTATCGAGCATCAATTTTTTGCTACTCCCTTCAAGGTAGATGGGAAAGCTCAGCACAGGATGGCATCTGGCATGCCATGGACCAGCATCAATGTCCAGAAGGCCTCCAGGTGATCAATCAGATCTGAGGTCCCGTCGTAGCTCTCAAATTAAGGGAGCTTGAAGTTTGACGGGATCGATTCCTGCATAATCATTTGAGAAAAAAGAGGGTCAGTACAGATATCCTCACCGTAAGCAGAGGGAGCATGGTGGAGCTCTTCGATCCATCGGTTCATCTCTTGAAACCTTTGATCCAGGAGATCCTCTCGATCGTGAGTCTCGAGGGTCTTCTGGCAGAATGAAGGTAGAGACCCTCCGGGGATGGAATCATGATCAGACAGAGGACTCTTCGCCTTCTGCTTCCCCTTTTTGGGGGATACAGGGTGACTGGCCCAAGTGGACCGCCCAATCGCCAGATTTTGGAACTCCGATGATGCTCTTTCCAGCCACACAGATGCCTGCGGCTGCTGCTGCTACTGCTGCATAGCATGCACCACTTCGGTGAGGCCCCTGACCTGCTGAATCAGCAGGTCAAACTGCTCCATGCCGACTACCGTTGTCGGAGGAGGAAGAGCCTGAAAAACTGGAGACGAGGTCAGAGCTGGCGGATCTTGCTGAGATCTAGCCATGGAGGCCGTAGATTTCTTGGTGGATGCCTTTCGAGGAGGCATCAGGTTGGGATTTAGCCGGAGAAGAAGAAGAAGATGTCGAAGAAGATGACCGAAGACAGTCTCGTTGAGTACTCCTTTAAGAACAAGGGTCCTGCGAAGACACAGCCACCTTTCCTCTAACGTCAATTCTGTTGGTGCAGAATTTTGCCGATGTCGGAGAAGCTGAAGTCGAGGGGATCACGGCCGCCATCGGGACCTACAAGGAAAGTCTAAATTGGAGTTGGGGGTGCTCCGGCAAGACCCTCCGATGCTCAAGTTAGTATTCTGCTTCAACAAAAATGGAGCACTCGAATGGGATTTTAGCAGAGTTTAGAGATAGTGCTTAGAGCATAGAGGAGAACGTATCTGGGGGGTCTCTTTTATAGATGGGAGAGCATAACAGATTGACAGCGACATCCGTAACTGCCTGGTAGTGGGCCGTTCGGGGCCACGTGGAGTTTGTTACGGAGAGTAGTGGTGTCCGTTGTCGTGACTTGCCAGAGAGTGGTGGGGCCACGTAGAGTTTGTTACAGAGAGTGGAGTGGTGTCCATTGTCATGACTTATCGGGGAGTTCGTGTTGTAATCCAGGTGGTATGCCCAAGGCCCAGGGGACCAAGGCTAAGGCCAAGGTCCATCATTCATGAGGGCTTCATGGAGGCTCTAGGGCTAGTTGGGCCCTAGGTTGAAAGGCTGTGGGCCTTTCGGGTTCTTGAGGTCAGGTTATGTGGGCCTCAAGGGACCAACTCTTTATGGGCCAGGTCTGGACCCAGGATAGGTAAGATTAGGTCGAGTCATGGGTGTACATGGGCTTAGGTTAACCTAATCTCCCATAGAGTTGGTCAAGGGAGTTTTGGGTTTGGGTCACTTGACCCTATGTTTATATATACATGCATTGTATAGGTTTGATCAAGCCAAGTAATACACAACTCTTTCTTCCAAGTCTCTCTCTTTCTTCTTCCTCTCTCTCCAATAATTCTCCATGCCCCAGGAGCAAGAAACCCTAGGGTTCTTGCCGCCAGGTCCCAAAAAGGAAAGAAAAGCAAGGGAGGCGCTAGCCTCTCCCCTCTTGTGTGCCGCCTACCAGATCTGCTCTCTCCCTCTTGCAGCCACCCAAGCATCAGGTCTAGGACCTATAATCTCTTGAGAAGAGGTTGGTACAAGTCTCTCTAAGATCTGGAGTTGATCTGAGGTCGTTTGAGGTGCGGGTGAGATCTCCATCAACAGATCTACAGGAAAGGCTGCAGCAGGACAGATTTGTAAGATCTGTCTCCATCTACTTTCTTCCCTATCTAGAATATCCTGATTCAAGATCTACAAATTGGAAGACCTTAGTCTTGGCCTAATCTGGTTGGGTACTAGATCTTGAATTTTTTAGAGGTGATTTCAGAGGCGTTCTTCATCTGGAATGAAAGGCTGACGAAGAAGACAGCAACCAGGCTGATTTCGTCAAGGGCCTTTGATCGAGTCTAGAAGTCTCCAGATTTATTCGTTGCTGGTTTTGCTACACCCAAGGTCCATGGGAGGAGCCAGGATCATACTCCAATAGTTGGTATTAGAGCCACGATGGTGAGGAAGCGGTTCCAAGCATGAGAAGTTGAAGATCCCAAGTGCTGAAAAATTTCAGCAAGGTACCATCAAGGTATATTCTACACTTCTTGAATTTATATTGCTTGTTTGGCTTGGATCCAGTCATGGGCAGAAATATGAAGGTTGATTTTGAGAAGTTTGATGGCAAGGAAAATTTTTTCATGTGGAAAATTCGGGTGGAGGATCTCCTGGTGCAAGCAGATCTGGATCAGGCTTTGGATGAGAAGCCTGAGAGAATGACAGATAGACAGTGGGAATCGTTGGAGAAGAAAGCATGCTCGGTGATCAGAGGATGTTTGGCGGATGCGGCGTTGTATTCGGTGCTGAAAGAAAAGACCTCGAAGGGCCTTTGGTCGAAGTTGCACACCATGTATATGGGGAAGAATATGTGCAACAAGCTAATGCTGAAGAAGAGGTTGTACAGTCTTCAAATGCAGGAGAAATCTATTGTGATTGACCACATTCAGACGTTCAACCAGTTGTGCATGGAGTTGGTGAATATTGGGGTGAAGCTGGATGAGGAGGACAAGTCCCTATTGCTTTTGTGTTCACTGCCAGGATCATATGACTTTTTGGTGACTACACTGCTCTATGGCAAGGAGACTCTGAAATATGAGGACATGGTCTCGGTGCTGAGGTCTAATGAGCAAAGAAAAAAGTTGACCAGAGATCGGGCTCCCTAGGAGGGTTTGGCAGTAGGCGAGAGGACAGGCAGAGGCAGAGGCAGAAGCAAGTCCAGGGGGTGGTCCAAGTCTAGGAAGGGAAAGAAAGAGGTGAAATACTTCAAGTGCAACAAGTTCGGACACTTCAAGCGAGAATGTCCACTATGGAAGAGCAAGAAGGGAGAAAGAAGTGGCTCAGAATCAGTGAGTGCAGTTGCTGGGCAGCAGGTGGAGGATGATCTACTTGTGGTATCAGATGGTCACAGGCATTACACAGAGGAGTCGACACTAGACTCTGCGTGCTCACATCACTACACACCACACAGGTCTTGGTTTGCGACATACACCAAGACAGATGAGGGTCAGTGACTCTAGGCGACAATCATCCTTGCAAGGTGGCTGGATAGGGACAGTCAAGGTGAGGATGTTTGATGGGATTATGAGGACATTGATAAATGTAAAGCACGTCCCGGAGCTGGAAAAGAATCTGGTGTCACTAGGCTACTTGGAGCACAGTGGATACAGCTTCAGCAGTAGGGCTAGAAGCAGAGTACTGAACATCTCCAATGGAGCTATGGTAGTGATGAGAGGCAGAGGTTGGATAATAACCTCTATCGCATGGAGGGATCTATGGTGATCGGAGAGTCTGATGCAGCAGCTGCAGCACAGGACCTGCAGGGGGCTTACAGGATGTGGCACTACCGCCTAGGCCACAAGGGTGACAAGGGGTTAAGGGAGTTGAGCAGGAGAGGACTCATCTCTGATCTGGAAGATGGTGCTACAAGGAAGATCTGTGAGCCTTGCCAGATGGGAAAGCAGAGGAGAGTTCAGTTCAACATCAGTACAACCCGCAATGCAGCCTCTCTGGAGTTAGTACACACGGATGTGTGGGGACCAGCCCCAGTTTCAGCTAGGAATGGGGCCAGATACTTCATGACCCTGATTGATGATTTCTCAAGAAACTCTGGATTTACTTCATGAGAGAGAAGTTAGAGGTCTTCACCAAGTTCAAAATCTGGAGAGCTGAGGTGGAGAAGGAGCAGGGGAGGAGCGTGAAGTGTCTGAGGTCAGACAATGGCGGAGAGTACACCAGCAGAGAGTTCCAAGACTACTGTGAGGAGTGTGAGATCAGGAGACACTTCTCAATTAAGGGGACTCCACAACAGAATGGGGTGGCCGAGAGGATGAACAGAACACTTCTGGAAAAGGCACGATGCATGAGGCTGCAGGCAGGGCTTCCAAAGGCGTTCTGGGTTGACACAGTTGACGCAGCGGGTTACTTGGTCAATCAGTCACCTCACACCAGGTTGGATGGTAGGCTTCCAGAGGAGGTGTGGTCTGGGAGGATTGTTGGGTTGGGCCATCTACGGGTATTTGGGTGCACGGCCTATGTGTGCATTAGAGCTGGTGAGCGAAGCAAGCTAGACGCCAGATCATGCAAGACGGTGTTTCTAGGCTATCCGCGAGGAGTCAAGGGATACAGGCTATGGGATCCCTTGGAAAAGAAGGTCATCATTAGTCGGGATGTGACTTTTGATGAGGAGTCAGTCCTACGGAGGCGAGTAGGCATGGAGGAGCAGCAGGAGCAGGAAAAGGTCCAGCAGGGCACTGCTGGATAGCTTACCTCTTTAATTTTGCCTCTTGCAGGTACTACGAGAGGATATGATATTCAGGTCGAGAACCTACCTAAAGTGTCTCCACAGGTGGAGAGGACTCAGATGGATGATCGAGGTGGAGAGTTCCAGCAGGAGCGAGTTGGACCGAGGACTGATATCGGTGTTGCTCTGCACAAGCCCAAGAGGACCATCAGGCAACCGACCGATATGGCTTCGAGAAGATGCTGTCATATGCCCTGGTGACAGTGAATGGAGACCCATATATGTATCAGGAGGGTATTGAGAGCCAAGACAGAGAGCGGTGGGTCCAGGCGATGTCCGAGGAGATGCAGTCTCCCCACTAGAACCAGACGTGGCGATTGGTGCAGTTGCCACAGGGGAAGAGGCCCATTGGCTGCAAATGGGTCTACAGTCGCAAGGAAGGGCCTTTAGAGTAGGGAGGTATCAGATTCAAGGCGAGGTTAGTGGCCAAGGGATACTCCCAGAAGGAAGGCATCGACTTCAGCGAGGTTTTCTCTCCCATCGTCAGACATACTTTCATCACAGTGTTGCTGAGCATTGTAGCAGCTCAAGATTTAGAGCTGGAGTAGATGGATATCAAGATGATATTCCTCCATGGGCATTTGGAGGAGAGGATTTACATGGAGCAGCCACCCGATTTCAGGGATCCAGGATCAGAGGGAAAGGTTTGTTTGTTGCAAAAGTCGCTGTACGGGCTGAAGCAGTCACCGAGGCAATGATACCAGCGGTTCGACTCCTATGTGTGCAGCATTGGACTTTTTAGGTGCGAGTTTGATCCCTGTGTTTATGTTCAGTCTCTTGAGGATGGTTCTAGGGTGTTCCTACTCTTGTATGTAGATGACATGCTTATAGCATGCAAGAGTAGGAAGGTTGTGCAGGATCTGAAGGCATCCTTATCTTGAGAGTTTGAGATGAAGGATTTGGGCCCTGCAAGGAAGATCCTAGGCATGGAGATTTTCAGAGACCGAGCTCGGAGGGTGCTGCATCTATCTCAGGGGGGCTACATACAGAAGGTCTTAGAGAGGTTCAGGATGAAGGGAGCAAAGCCGACGGAGCTGCCACTTGTCGGTCACTTCAGACTCTCGAAGACCATGGCACCACAGACTGAGGTGGAGGCTCAGGAGATGGAGATAGTTCCTTATGCTTCAGGAGTTGGGAGCTTGATGTATGCGATGGTCTGTTGTAGGCCAGACATCGCTCATGCAGTGAGTCAGGTTAGCAGGTTCATGGCGTAGCCTGGCAGGGAGCACTGGAGAGCTCTGAAGTGGATATTCAGATACCTGGTGGGTTTAGTTGGAGTTGGCATCTGCTACGGACAGTGAGAAGCTGCAGTGGGATACTCTGACATGTCCAGGGAGGCTCAGGGGCTGATTGGCGGTTATGTAGATGCTGACTTCGGTGGAGATGTGGATACCCGGAGGTCTACGACAGGCTTCATCTTTAGCCTGTATGGAGGTCCTATTTCTTGGAGATCGATTCTGCAGCCTATCACGGCCCTATCCACTACAGAGGTGGAGTACATCGGGCTGACAGAAGCAGCTAAGGAGGTAATTTGGCTGAAGGGTTTGTTGACAGAGATGGGCCTTACTCAGGAGGCCATTAGAGTGCACTGTGATAGCCAGAGTGCACTTCTATTAGCACAAAACTCAGTCTATCATGCAAGGACAAAGCACATCGATATTCGATATCATCGGATCAGAGAGCTTATGAAGGATGGCGAGGTGGAGCTGGTGAAGGTACACACCAAGGAGAATCCAGCTGATGCACTTATGAAGGTACTTCCACGGGATAATTTTCAGAGATGTGTTGAGCTGATGAGGCTGATGGACAGAGTGGAGCTGGTTGAGGCCTTGGGACACCAAGGTAGAGATTGTTGTGATCCAAGTGATGTGCCCAAAGCCGAAGAGACCAAGGCTAAGGCCAAGGTCCATCATTCATGAGGGCTTCATGGAGGCTCTAGACCTAGTTGGGCCCTAGGTTGAAAGGCTGTGGGCCTTTCGGATTCTTGAGGTCTAGATTATGTAGTCCTCAAGGGACCAACTCTTTATGAGCCAGGTCTGAGCCTAGGATAGGTGAGATTAGGTCGAGTCATGGGTGTACATGGACTTGGGTTAACCTAATCTCCCATAGAGTTGGTCAAGGGAGTTTTGGGTTTGGGTCACTTGACCCTGTGATTATATATACATGCATTGTATAGGTTTGATCAAGCCAAGTAATACATAACTCTTTCTCCCAAGTCTCTCTCTCTCTTCTCCCTCTCTCTCCAATAATTCTCCACACCCCAGGAGCAAGAAACCCTAGGGTTCTTGCTGCCAGGTCCCAAAAAGGAAAGAAAAGCAAGGGAGGCGCTAGCCTCTCCCCCCTTGTGTGCCGCCTACCAGATCTGCTCTTCCCCTCTTGCAGCCACCCAAGCATTAGGTCCAGGACTTGAAATCTCTTGAGAAGAGGTTGGTACAAGTCTCTCTCAGATCTGGAGTTGATTTGAGGTCGTTTGAGGTGCGGATGAGATCTCCATCAACAGATCTATAGGAAAGGCTGTAGCAAGACAGATCTGCAAGGTCTGTCTCCATCTACCTTTTTTCCTATCTAGAATACCCTAATTTGAGATCTACAAATTGGAAGACCTCGGTCCAGGCCTGATATAGTTGGGTACCAGATCTTGGATTTTTTAGAGGTGATTTCAGAACATTCTTCATCTAGAACGAAAGGCTGACAAAAAAGACACTAACTAGGCTGATTTCGTCAAGGGCCTTTGATCGAGTCCAGAAGTCTCCAGATTTGTTCGTTGCTAGTTCTGCTGCACCCAAGATTCGTGGGAGGAGCCAGGATCGTGCTCCAATAGTTTGGGCTGGACAGCTAAAGCTCGGTTGGGATGTTTGGTGGAGCAGAATAGCTCTCTGTCTCAGCAATCTAAGAGAAGCTCGGATGTTTTTGAGGTTACTGATGGGTTAACTGTTGTTGGGTACCTTAGGCGTTGATGCTGCCGACAGAAGTCATCTGCTATAAAAGCTTGGACGAAAACTTTCTGTTGGAGAAATCCGACTGGAGTCCGATTGTTAGAGAAGTTTGTCTAGAATTTGTCTGATGTAGAAGCTTGTCTGAAGATTGTCTGCTGGAGAGGTCCGATTGCATCAGCAATCCGACAGAAGGTTGATCGATAGCAAAATTTGGAAGGCATTGTGGAAGTTCATCCGCTGGAGGGGTCTGGAGGACACTATGGAAGGTCGATCGCTGGAGAGGTCCAAAGGTAATTTATCCATTGGAGGGGTCTGGTTGGCACTGTTGAAGTGCGATTGGTGCTGTTGAAGATTGATGGCTGGAGAGGTACGGAAGGCACCGGAGATAGTCGGTCATTGTAGAAATCTGGCAGCTAGAGCCTGTTCATTGTAGAAGTTCGTCTGAAATCCATCTGCTATAGAAGTTCGAATGGAGTTCAGTTCTTGTAGGAGTTGAAAGGAGGTCGCTTACTGTAGAAGATCGGATGGAGACTGGTTGTCGTGGAAGCCTGGATGGAGATTGCTTATTGTAGAAGCTCAGCTGAAGTTCGCTTGCAATAGAAGTTCAGATGGAAATCGCTTACTGTAGAAGTTTGGATGAAATTCGAAAGGCAGTCGTCCACTGTAGAAACTTGATGGAGTCCAGTTTCTATAGAAGTCCTACAGCTGGAGAAGCCCGGACATTGAAGAAGTCTGAAAGAAGCTCGGAGTAAAGTCGATCGTGACAGGAGGAAGTCTGGAAGAGATTCGGAGAGTAGTCAATCACTGTAGAAAATTGGCTGATTGTGAAGCCCAGAAAGCATTTGGAGCAGTCTGATAGACGACTGAAGGAGCTTATTATCCGAGAAGTTCGGAGGGTATAATAGGAGTTCATCCGTTAGAAGATCTGGAGGACGCTGTGGAAGGTTGACTACTGGAGAAGCCCGGATGGTACTGTGGAAGCTTGGACGGTCGAGGGAGTTCAGAAAGACACCGCACAAGGTTGGAAGCCGGAAGAGTCCTGGGAGGGTTGGCCTCTTACGAACTTCGGCTGGAATTATTTTATATCCAACAGACACTATCAGAAATGGCCAGATAAGTGGGTTGCCAATTAAAAACCACCCTCTAGTTTATCTTAGACACCAACTGGTTTAATTAGTTTCGATTAGATCAACCTAACAGTTCGTGCTAGACCGCTTAGCCAAGAATCAAGTCCATTTGGTTCTCGTTAAAGACGTGGACTTGACTAACTACAACTATTGTAATTGATCTAGAGAATCTTTGACCTAATCTAAGATAACAATTGATTAGATTTAGTCAATTCTCTAATTAAGTCCATCTTTAATCTAACCTTAGGTCTAACCCAATTAATGGACCTAATTCTCACTAACCCATTAACCCAATGTGTTATGGTTTGTGTCTTAGGTTCTTCAATTCACAATCCTTGAACCTAATCAAACAACTTCTTAGTTCTTAATTAAGTTTTGGGTTGAGGGTTGGGGTTCGGCTTTTCGAAAATAATTTTCATATTTGTAAAATATTTTTACAACATGATTCTACCAACCAAGTTGCATGTTTTATTCATAATCAAAATGCAAGTTAAATAAGCATGAAACTACTTTAGATCTAATCTAAACAAGTTCATGTAATTGAAACAATTTTAACTTTAAACTGCGCAAATTTCCCAGACAAATATATGATGGTTTTTTGCACGAGAATTATTAACAAAAAGATTTTATTTTAGATTTAAATACCTTTTAAATCTAATAAATTATTAATTTAATGTAGATCATATCTAACAAATTTTTGATTAAAGATAGATCTACATGAACTAGGACAACCTTTGCACTGTAAGGGATAAACCTTACAGCAGGACAACCTACAGTTCATGATTGATCTAAAAATTTTAATTTTAGATTTAACAATCAGATTATAAATTAGATCTAATCTAAAAAATAATTCAAGCATGTATAAATAATCATGTAATAAACAACTTAGGCTCTGATACCAATTGAAGGAACCAGATCTAGGGTTTCAGGGTTAGATCTTGAAACTTTTTCAAGATCAGGCAGCGAAAGACTAAAATAAATTAAAATTTATCTTATTAAAACTAGAGAATTTTTAAATCTAAGATCCTATTACATGATTATTATATAATATTAAATCAAAAATTAAAATATAAAGAGCAAGAACTACATGTTGATCTTATCAACATGTTTCTATACTACATCTAATGTATGTAAAATATAATAGATCAGATCTATTACCTTGCAAGTTAGATATTCTAACTTTGTTGATCCGAACTTGAGGATGATGTTGTGAGCCATACATGTGTCCGACCTCTAAGAGTCATCCACATGAGCCCACGAATCACGATCAGAAGTCCTAGTCCAGAAAATCAGCACAATATGCTAGTATTATGCTGATCTTTCTTCGATGGTCGACCAGATGCCTCCTTCTTCTTTATTTGGACTCTTTCAAAGATGAGAAGTAGGAAAATGAGTTTTAGATATGAGATACTCTCAAAAAACTCACAGATGGAGGAAGGAAAGGGGTGAACTCAGCAACCCTAGAAGAAGACCCTCTTCTTCTTCTCCTTTCTCTAACCCAGACACTTAGTTCTGTGTCTATTATATCTCCACACCCCAACATCCTTTCTCCCTAATTTTTACATACCTGAAAGGTCTCTCAATGATCTATAATCTATAAAAATATCAAAAATAAATTCATCTTAAATAAAGAGATATGAAGAATTTTTATCTAGGTCAAATACCTAGTCAAGGAAAATCCAAACAGGGCAAGATAAGGGGTGCCCAACTCTTGGGTGCCCCCTCCTTCTTTTTCTTCCATGGACCACCATAAAAGAGCACACAATATGTGCCATAAAAACTCCAAAAATTCTAGAAAAAATCTGGGTAAAATCAGTGCCATAAAAAAAGAGTTTTGGTTTCCTAAAATTCTATCTCATAGAATTTGAAATCCAAACTAATTCCTACTTTGACTTGGTCCACAACCATATTTCATGTAAGAGAGAAAGAGTGAAATGCTTTGGGCATGCATGAAGGCCTAGGAGAAAATATTTTATCATACAAAATAAGAGAGAGTGGGCGTGGGGGCCTAAGGTGGCGCAAGGTGGAATCCTAGTCTTACTAGGATTCAATCTATGACTTGTTCAAATTTAGTTTCTCAAACAAAATTAAGCCAAAACCAAATCAACCTAATTAAAATAAGTCTTAATCCAATTAAAAATTTAATTTAATTAGATTAAATTAAATTTAAATCTGATTTATTTTTTTAATCGAAGTAGAAATTAGGTTGACCCAAGTCCTAATTGGACTAGGACTAGTTTTTTCTTGCACTTGGCTTATCCAATAAATCAAATGAACTTGATCTAATCAAGTCCAAACTAAATCTAATTAAATAATATTTAATTAGACTTAATCTCAGTCCATTGATTTAATCAAATTAAGCCAATTAGCAATCAAATTGCTAATTGATCCTCCTGCAACACTTGCACTAGGTTAAATGTCAATCGTATTGATCGTTTAACCTTAGAATGATTCTTAATCATTGATCAACCATTCAATTTGATCATGAATTCTAATGTGTGTGACCTCATAGGTCCGAACCTAAGCTGGTAGTGAAGAAAAAACTACCTTTTTTCTTTGTAGGATCTTCCAGATTTCATCAAATCTGGGGTGGAATAATTTTAAAAAAAAATTATCCTATATTAATTTTAGATCTAAATTTTTAGATCTAATTTTTATATCTGATATTAATTCTAAAATAAATCTAAAAGGGATGAGGAAACAAGTAATATCTCAAGGGTAATCTGATTACCCTGTAGATGATCTCAGCATAGCCCGAGGTTCTGATGTAGCCACGCAAGTGCTTGGCCTCTACCGGTATCCACTCGAGCAGGACCTGGAACATCTTCTCCTCATGAATCTACACTCCAAAAATTAGATCTCTATCTGATTTGAAAGTACTTCAGAACTCCTTCTGAAGGTGGAGCAGCAGCCTATCGAAGAGGTCCTGCAGCCTTCTGTTCCAAGCGTCACCACACCTTGGACCTTTGCCAGATGGACGTCCAACTCTTTGGACATGAAGAGGGGAGAGAGGAGAGATGGGAGGATGTAGAGAAGAGGAGAGGATTCTTGTTTTGGCTGGTTATTGAGCAAAAACTTACAAACCCTAAGCACAGATAGGGATTTTATAGACCCTGTATGCTGCGTAGTGCCACATCATTCGACCAATCAAAAAATTCTAATAAATTTTGAAAAAAATTTAATAAATTTTGAAAAAAATTTAATAAATTTTGAAAAAATTTTGATTGGTGGAGTGATAT
Organism: Elaeis guineensis; assembly: GCF_000442705.2. Classification (NCBI taxonomy): domain Eukaryota; kingdom Viridiplantae; phylum Streptophyta; class Magnoliopsida; order Arecales; family Arecaceae; genus Elaeis; species Elaeis guineensis. The sequence continues at coordinate 93,769,313 of NC_026000.2, forward strand.
CATCTGATTATATCAGATAAGAACTCCCACTCTCTCTCCTATGTTGGTGCCAACTTTGGATAAGCACAAGCAAGGTGGCACCCAAGAGTCCATGTTAATCAGGACTCTTTCATTCTTATCCATTTGGGGTGCCCACTTTAATCCAATTGGGCTCATGCCATAATCTGATTATGGCACCCAATTTGATGTGGTTTAGGCATGTGGACACTCCACAAAAATCCTCCAATGAGCTCTCTTCAGTTTAAGACCCATATGTCAAAATTTGACAGATATCCTAAAATGAAATTGGCAGGTGTTAGGAATTAGCAGGTGTTGTCTTAAATTCATCTCATGAATTAAGACAAGTCTTTTCTGAGCTGGACAAGTTTCATTTAGACTGAGAGAAATCTTTTCAAGATTCTCTGGATGAGTCAAATCACATTTGGCTCAGTAGAGACAGAAAAGATTATACGAGGAGAAAGTTAGGCTCAATCGAGTGCTAGCATGATTTTCTTGAACCTAATTGGATCTAATCCAAATCAATTGGGCTAGCCCAATTGATGACATCTATATCCAAACTCTTGTTAGTGTGACCTAGTTAGATTCAATTCTGTATGGTAATGAGACATGTCATGATCTCATCATCGACATTATCGGAACTCCTTTCGATGGATCAGAACTCTTCTGATTCAAACAATTAGAATGATCGATCATCAAGATCATTCTAATTGCTCCCAAAATTCACCAGTGATACCTAGCAGTATGTGGTGGCAACCCATCAGAACTGAAGATGAACCTCTCGGTGCAGCTACCTGTATGATTGAGTTCCTCTATCATGAGTTTCGACTGAATTAGGATTAAGGTGAACTCATCAAACCCAACATCAGTCATATGAATCAATCGATCGATTCGAGTCCGATGTAAAACCCCAATAGAAAACTCTTTTTCCATTATTTCACTCTACCATGGCCATGGGCTTAAGAACTCGATCTTTTGATCATCATAGGACTACTCCTCTCATCTACCGAGGTTGATAGATCCCATCTTGGTGCGATCAGGTTTCTACAATGAATATGCTACAGCCAACATACATCTCAGAATTTCGAATGGCTAGGAGATCGAGTTATGGTGTAGTCAAACTATAACACACTCAAGGTGAATTGTCGATGCACCTCAGGTCAAAGAACTAGACACACAACCGCAGCATCGAGCTAATCATCGACGAGAAGGTAGACTTCTTTATGACTGCTCGATATGGTCACGCTCAGTACTCTCATTCTCAATGAATACCTGTACTCTCACTCTAGTATCTCCACACCATAGACTCAAGACACATCTACCCTAAGGAAGCGATCGTACACCAACCTTTCGGATTGATCACCATCCTCGTGATGATCCTATGGTCAGGAGCTATTTATGAGTTAGTTATGTAAATTCATGCCTTAAATTTTCAACTCTTGAAAATATGAATTGACATTCTTACTAACTCAAAGGATGTATCACAGACACAATGTACACAATGTGATAGAAGATAACCCATTTATTGATTTATAATCAAAATTATAAATTTGCCCTTAGATTTGTACAGGAATGTGTCAGCCAATCTGGCATCTAGGGCACATATCTAACAGATAGTATAGGAAGAAATTTTTGTACCAATCGAAGTGACCATCTAACAATGGTACCCGATGGTCAGATAGGTTGAATGTGTAGAACAACATCCTTAGAATCCATACGGATATAGTTTTCATATAATTCATCCCTTTGACCAAAATGCTCATAAGATACCTCAGAGTTCAACCGTCAACTCTGATCAGATTGTCCACATTATATTTTAAAATATCAAATCCATCTGATGGATTATCCTGATCAAGATTTTGCTAAATTGAAATACAGCGACTCATTCTTCTCCAACTTTTGGAGTGGTCATCCCATCTTGATCATACTCTGACTTCGTAAGTACTTAGCTGTGCCCAGAAGCCATCCATCATTGAATTAAAAATTTAGTTAGTCCAGTACCAAAGCACAGTGAGTTGCTTGTAAGTCACTGAGGCGATCTCAAGTCTAAGAGACACTTATACCTATATCCCATCAAAAATACTCTCGATAACAGAATGCTCTGGAGTTAGTCAAGTTCAATAATGATGTACCCTTACATCTCACTTGTATGCCATACTAGTGTCTCCACACTCTTTGGTTAAGAGGACAACCAACCCATATGGCCTACAGCGACCTATGCTCAATAGAAGCTATCATCCTTATTGACAGCCTATCATTTGATCGTGAACAGTTTAAGGACTAATCGATAAATTCTTTCTTTATCGAACCTAAATAGTCCTAAGGACTTCATAACAACAACGGAGTTCATTAGAAGATGAAAACTTGTGATGAAAATATCAAAAATATATTTTATTTATTAATAAATCAATTATAATATAAGGTTGCTCAACCGTCAACAGGTTGACGATTGGCTTTTGGAACATATTTTTTAACATTCAGATCTTTTCTTGATATACATACTTATGTTATTTGATTGCAATCATCAAGGTGCTTTTAGGGCTTTTATGTTTTAATAGTTTAGTTTAATTGTTAAACTTGTTTTCAATTGTTGAATACATATAAAAATTTTTGAAATTTACATTCCACTGCGTCACCAGAACCCAACATCTTGGGGCAATAATCATAATGGATGAACCATAATGATGAGTGCCCAATAACATGGTGGTCGGCTTTTGGATCTTAGATGAATGCATCAAATGTAAGAATCCTAAGTCTTGGTAACATACATCCAATGCATCATTCCAAGATTTAGCGCAACACATACACTAGATTTATAATTCCATCAAAAATTAGATCATAAGATCTAACTTAAACTTATCACACAAGTCTAAAGACCATGAAAACTCATATCCAAGTACGATCATGGATTGATAATATTTTATCATTAACAAAAGATGCATCAAAAACATGAACTAAATATTTTTCAAAAAATTTGATTTTGACATAATATGAACTGGATCTAATCCATATCACAATAATAACATGATATTTGATTGAATCAATCAAGGATGGCTCTGATACTACTGTTGGGTTCTGATGATGTAGTGGAATGTAAATTTTAAAAATTTTTATATGTATTCAATAATTAAAAATAGGTTTAACAATTAAATAGGACTATCGGAATACAAAATCCTAAGAACACTTTGATGATTACAATCAAACAATATAAGTATGTATAACAAGAAGAGATTAGAAGCCATAAACAAACATGAAGACGATGATCTGATAATCATAAGATTTTCATAAGACTCTAAAGTAGAAGTCCTCTAACGGTGATCCACACGGGACTAATCGAGGCCCTTCTCAATTCGATATAGTTCTGCAGCCTTCTTCATAAGTTTGCTGTCGATCGTCTTTCACAAAAATGGATTACACCATAGCTTGTATACCTTCGAGACCTCCACTAGGATCACTTTAGGAACCATTGCTCAAATAATCTCACCACAAAAATCAAATTAGATATTCAACACTTGAACAATCTGATTTTAGGACAAGCATCACATACTTTCCATTTTCTCATCCCTTCCTTTCCATTTTTCTCTCCCTTTTTTTATCTTTTTCTTTTCAGATTTTTTCTATCCTTTTCTCACATGATCCCATGCCTAAAGTCCTCCTGGATTAGATTATATCCCATATGGAGTGCCCCTTATATAAGGTATGAAGGGGCACCGCAAATGTTTCCAAGGGGTGCCAACTCTTGCCATCCCTTATCCCTTACATGCTAAAAACTAATTTTTGCATGGAAACCAAAGGACTAAGGTGTGGAATAAGAAGAGGTTAACAAGCAAAATGGCTCTTCCTCTATGTACAAAAATCATGGCACCATTTGATGGTGCGTGGGATAAGGGAATGGATGTGAATTCAAGAGTCCATAACAATATAAACTCTTCCAAATTCAATGCAAAAGGAAAAGGGGTGATAATTTATTTTGTGGCATGGTAGCTCCTTCCCAAAGAAGGACTCCTCCTTTTCTTCCACATCCATACATCCCAAGGGTCCATCTCATGGCACAAAAACCAAAGGAACGAGTGGAATATGAAAAAAAATTTAAGAGGAGTAAACTAGAAGGACTTCTCCTCTTAAACACACAAAATAAATGGGCATGCCATTATTTGGCATGTGGTTTTGGCATGGAAGAGGTTTATTTCTTATGGAACTCTTCCATAAAAATTGAATAAGCCACCTATTTATTTGAGGTTCAAATCTAATCACATTAGGTCAAGGCAACAAGTCAAGGGTTAGCACAACACCTTTGCACTGAACCCAATTGAGAACTTGGGTTAATTTATGTGCTAGCAATTCAATTAACCCATTGAATTTATAATAAATCCAAATAGATTAGATCAAAACTAAATTCTTATTGTGTGTGATCCATTGAGTTCCAAATCTAGCTAGCAGTGGATCAAGACTCTTGACGTAAATATAATCCGATTAAATTAGATTAGCTCAAGAATCCCAATCAACTAGGATTCTTCCTAATTAATTTTTAAATTAAATTTTTTTTAATTTTAATGAGTACACAAGTCAAAATTGACATCTAGCAATGTGTCATGACTATCTAGAAGATTTAAAATTTGGTGAAAATATCAAAATTATCCTTCCATGGTGGGTTACTATGCAATTCAATCCTTCGATCACATAACATCCCAGACTAACTGACCGTGGGCATGGAATCATGTCAAGCCCAAATATCTATCCATATATATCTCGATCTGATAATGATGACTTAGTTGATGAACCAGTAAAAACTTTTTTTACTATTCATCCCTGCTCTGGCCAGAGACTTTTAAAGTCATCATCCTATGAGATCACATAGGACATTCTCTCTTCCTACAAGGAGTGATCGATTTTTTGTTGACCACTCACAACCTCCATACATATTTCACCATACTCAGAATATCCCACACACATCTCAAAGTAGTATACTAGGGAATAAACCAAAGTAAGGATCCATATACACAAGGTACCATAGTGATCTCTGGTCAAAGGATTACATGCACTACTACCACTGGAGAACCATCTATCGACATGCTGTAAGGCTCCATCAGATGTTCTTCTTGTAGGTCAGTTCAATGAATCCATTCTCTAATGAGTACTTATATTCTTGTATTAGTGTCACCACACAAGTGATTGTGAGATCAACCACCTTCTCCATCAAGCATACAAAGGATGTACCAGTCTTACTGGCATCATCGATCTCCGACTCGATGATCCAAAGATTGGAAATATTTTAGATTAGGGCTATCAAAATTTTAGGTCTCATTGGCATGATCTCATCATGACTCTAAAATCATTATCCTAATCTATGGGGTTTATTATAATCATAAAAATATGATGCAGCAAATGATAAAACACAATACCTCATGAATAAAATAATAATATCATACAAATGAGCAAGAAGAAAATATAGAAAAGTTCTTTCACATTGCTCATGTGATTGGCTTGTAGGGCACTATTCTTTCAGTCTGGCCTCTACAGATTGTCCACTCCAAGCCCTGATCGGATCTTCTTTCGTGGGAGTGCTAGCTCGCATCGAAGATTCTGGATGACTGATCCAAGCTCCTTTCTTTAGATCTCTCAGACTCCTCTGGATTAGAAAATGAAGCTTTACGAGAAGGTGGTGGTGTGGGAGATTGAACAAGAATCACTCTTGCAGTTTTTTTCTCACAAAATTTAGAGTTGAAACCCTAGAACCCACCCTGCACTTCACACCCAAGAAGAAGATCACTTCCTCTATTTCTCACTCACGGAAGACTAACCCACTCTCAACTTTTCGCACCCCAACTCTAAGATTTCTCATTACCTAAAATCACTCTTTTTCTTACATAAAATTGATCCCTTCTTAGGGGTGGCATCCCATGGAAGATAAGGATAAGAAAGAGGTAGTTTTGGTTTAATTTCAAATATTGGTTGATTCTTATCATCAATTCAAAATAAATTTGAATTAAATTTTAAATCAAACATTATCTTGCTCTTCAAAATTCAAGAAGTAGTCGACGAACATCAGAATGGCCCAAAAAATCTCTTGCAAAAATACTTTGTGCGTGGAGAAAGGTGATGGCGTGAAGAGAAGAGTCCAACTCAATTTGCACTCTAGGTTTTCATTTAAATTCAAACCTATTTGAACTCCAATTTAAACCAACCATTTTTTAATTCAAAAAGAGATTAGATGTGTGCATGGAACTACTTCTAGGTATAAGAAAAAATTTATGTAAATTTTTTTTTGCATGAAGAATAAGAGGATGCAGAGAAAGGAGGCACAAGGGATTTGAATTCGAATTAATTTTCTCATCCAATTAGGTTCTTAACCCAACCGAATTAGGTTAGACCCAATTGGATCACTAAACCTAATCTAATTAGATAATAAATAGTCTTGATTAAATTCTAATCAGATCAAAAATTAATTAAGCTCAAGTTCTAATCAAATCAGGAATCAAACACCCTTAGTGATTAGCTCATCTCATAACCTAATCGGATTAAACCAAATTGAATCTAATTCAATTAGATTTGATCCAAACCTCAATGCTCAATCAAATTAAGCTACTTAGCAATCTAATTACTAATCAATCCTATTAGAAATTATGTCTTAAAATCAATCGTGTGATGATTGAGTTCTTCTTTGTATATGAATTATTGATTAATGAATAATAGTTATTTTGATATTTTTTATCACAAAGTTACATCTTTCTTGAACTCTTGTGCTGTGATGAAATCCTTAGAACTATGCTAGTGTATGATAAAGAGTGGATTTATCGTATAGTTCTTAAATATATTCGTGACTAAATGATACGTTATTACAAGATGATGATGTTTATCACGTGGAGGTCGTTGTTTACCATATGAGTTGGTTATTCTCTTAACTAAGGAGTGCAGTGCTACTAGTCTGACATACAGGTGAGATGTAGAAGTATATCATCACTGAACAAATGACTCACCTACTGAATATTTTGCTATCAAGAGCTGCTTGCGAAGCACATGGGTATAAGTATCCTTCAGATCTGAGATCACCATAGTGACTTACAAGCAACTCACTATATTTTAGTACTAAACTATTTAGATTTCTAATGTAGTGAGGAAGGCTATTGGGTACAGTCAAGTACTTGCAAAGTCTTTGTGCGGATCAAGATGAGATTGACCCCTACGAATTATTGGAGTTGATGTACCACCGTATTTCAATTTAGCAAAGTCTTGATCAGGATAATCTATTAGATCAATTTGAAAGGTTAAATACAATGTGGATGAAGCAATCTCGATTGACAGTTAACCTGAGACCATCCTAGAGCATCCAAGGTCAAAAGGATGAATTATGCGGTAACCATGTGTATGGATTTTGGATTATTTTTTTATGATAATTTGACCTATCTGGATGTCAGAAATATTACTAGACAGTATCTCGATTAGTGTAGAAATTGGTTTCTATGCTACCAGCTTAGTATTTGAACCTATAGAGACACGCACATAAGTCAGACAAAATTGGAAGGAATTGGCCTATATTTATATGTCCAATTTAGAAGTACTTAACTTGATTGAATACATAAGCTAACTTAATTAAGAATTAAATTATGGGTCAAATAGAATTGAAGAGTTGACTATATCTAGATAGCACTACACATGAGATTCAGATTCGATCTTGAGGATTAACAGTTTGTGATCTATAATCCATGGAGCATATGAAAGATTAGATTTAAATACTAATTATTTTTAGATTAAATCTGAATTAATTAGCTTAATTGTATCTAAAAATCTAAGTTAGATTTGATGTAAAAGTTTTAAAGAGTTTGGGATTAACAACCTTTCGAAATTGTTTCGAACCAACTTTGAATTAGATTCGAATCGGACCCATTTTGATGAGGTATGAGAAATCCTACTTATACTAAGATTCTCCTCTCATGTGGGCTGACCAACATCTAGAATGGTGCTGGTTTGAAATGTCCCATGTGGGTGAGGGATTGGGTGCAATATGGTTGTCATATGTGATGGTAATTCTATCTTATGTAGTAATCCTTCTTTCATGAGTATTAGACTGATTCAAATCAGATTTGAGTTAGAAATTCTGTACTTATTAGATCATAAGATTTATCTATAAATAGAGAGGATCTCTACCTATAGATGCATAAAAAAATAGCAAACAAATCAGATTGAGAGAAGAGAGAAAGAGAGAGAGGCGTGAGAAGACAGAAGCCCTTATTCTTCTCCTTAGCCTCTCCCCTTTGGTGCCGCCCCTCCTCCCTTGGGCATGGGCCCTCCTTGGACATCCCACCTATTGGTGTGAGGTATCACACTAGCACATCTCCTCCCTTATTTGATTGGATTGTGAAGATCAAAGTCCATCCCACTTTTCTGTGGTGTCTGGCGTGCATGCGAAGTAGAGGGTCTACACATCCAGGCCTCTATAAAGATTTAATTTAGATTATTTAAGATTTGATATCTAATTTTACTATTAATCAGGTAAGTACTTGATCCTTATTTATGTAGATTAATAGAAAAAATTTTAGATGCAACCTGGGCCTTCCAAAGAGAAACAGTTTTTCTTCCCTTCAATTGGTATCAAAGCAGGTTTGAAATACATGCATGCATAACTAAATTTTTTGGAATTAATTACATAAGATATAATTAATAATTTTTATGAGATATTAAATCTAATTTAAATCTATTTGTATAAAATTTTGATCTAATTTTGATTGGATTAGATGAGTCTAATCAATTATTGATTAAGGTTGTTATAAGTTTGTTATAAAAAAATTCTGTTGTTACTCAATTTTAATGAAATAATAATATGAATTAAAATTTATTTTAATAAAATTTTAATATTTTTATTTTTATTGTGAAGTGAGATTTATTTTAGATCTGAATTAGATCTATTTTGATAGATATTTAGATTTGAATCATATCAGAATTCAGCACTGCACGAAAATAGATTTTATCAGAAATTTATTCCTTATGCATTCATATTTGTATCTAATTAATTTTTTATATGATATCAAATCTAAAATTAATATCTTATAATTAGTATAAAATATGTTTCAGATTGGATATGACATATATAATGCATCAAACTTAATTAGATTAGATAAAGAACATGATTGATAAGATCAAGGATATATTCATGACATAAAATTATTTTATCAATAATTATATATTAATGTAATTATATTTGAAATTAAATTTTAGATCTTAGTAGTCTAGTACTCGAATTGATGAGATCACTGGATCATCCGATCATAGGAGATTGATGAGATTAATCTCTCTTTTGTCTATTTGATGGGTTCTCTTATGATGTGTAGGGATGTCATTGTGATCCGATTTCACGAAGAAGAAAAGTGAATAAATTTTTATATATTATTTTGATCATAAATATATTTAGATTAGATCTAAAGTAATTTATGACTCATTATAATAAGATAAAATTTAGATATAAAATTATTTTAAATCTGAATAGCATGTTACATATAATGTAATCGGTATTGATCTAAAAATTATCATGATGCATGAGATATATGTATGAAGTTTAGATCATACCTATACATATTTAATTATTAAATATATTATAAAAATTTATTTTCATGAATTGAAACATATGGTATGCTTCATCTTAAATTTTTTTAGAATAGTTGTACAGACTGAAACACACATTTGATATACTTAATTTTAAATTAAACTTTAAATGATCTAGATTTGAGAATTGAAGATCATTAAGATACCACATAAAATGATGGGCAAAGAGTTAGCATGAATCAGGTCCTTCTAATGGGTTAGACCTAAGGTTAGAAATACATATGGATCAAGTAGAGAAATTGATTAAATCTAATCCAGTGTTGAATTAGATTAGGTCAGTATTTTTCTAAATCAATCTCAATAGTTGAAGTTTGATCAAATCCACATGTTTGACCCTAATAAATGGACCATGATCATGGCTCCGTGGTTGAGTCTGAATCTTTTGGTAAACCAAATCAAAATTAATTAATTAGTTGGTGTCTAAGGTAAGTCTGATAGATTCGATCAAGTAGTTTTAATTGAGAGCTATTCACCTAGATGCGTCTACAATGAGTTAAGGGCACATCCCTCCCACCAATCTCACTTATCTGATCAATATGGTAGATTATATTTTGATTAGGTCACTAGTCGATTCGTGCAGACCCATACCATTAAGCTGAATTAGTGTGACTGATTTAGGTATTTTTAGACCAGCTTATGTCTAATCCTTTACATGACTTAGTGAAGTCAGTGGGAGGATTTGCAGCTTGGAGGTCATCTTCTTCTCTTATTTTCAGGTCAATGAAATCAAATCTTCAAAATTATTAGATCCATAAAATGATAAAGTTATAAGATAACTTGGTCATAGTCTCCTATTAAGGTGCAGGATAATGAGTCCAATATTCCAAATAGGCATTGGAGGTGCCACAAGCTTGGTGTCTATTACATATTGAAATTATTATTTATCATATGACTATCATGATGTACTTTCAGATCAATACTCAAGTTGGTCGAGATACACTCGAGCCTGGACATCCGTTTGTTGGATGCACTTGGTGTGTCATATTAATGGTTGGATCCTATTAAGATTTTCAGTGGAGGTGCCACACATCTGCTGAAGGGATGTCTAGGGTAAAACTTAATTGCTAGAATTTATTTAGAGAAATAATTGGTTATAAACCTATCCATGGATGTACTAAGATTAGTCAAGCCACACTCAGGCCCGAATGCAATCTGTGTGGATTCTAATATCCACTAAGAAATTAGTGTAATTCTTTGATTTGGAGGTAGAGGCTATCAATTCATAAAAATAATGGGAGGACTTTCAGATTAAAGTCCATATCTTCAAGATTAAAAAATAATTCATATACTAATAGGCTTATATTTTTTCTTTCAGTTATAGCCAAAATACTATCCCTCCGTACGCTGTTGGACAGTGATAAGCTCACCGGATCCAACTCCGATAGCTGGTATCGAAAGTTGAAGATCGTCTTAGAGCATGAGAGAATTTTATATGTCCTTATGGATGAGGCACCTGAAGAATCTGTAGCCAATACTCCTCGTGCTGTGAGATACACTTACATGAAGTGGCTCAAAGACCACACGACTGTGCGTTATGTGATGAGGGCAGCCATGAACGATGAACTTAGCTGTAAGTTCGAGAATGCACAGTCAGAGGAGATCATTCAAATATTGAATGAGTCCTTCGGTATCCCTGAGGATGCGAAGAGACACAAAACCTCCTACGCAGTGTTCAATACCCATATGTGAGAGAGGACTTCAGTCACTGATCATGTATCATACATGATTGAGCAGATTGAATGCCTTAGCAAACTTGGCTTTTCATTACAGAAAATATTAGGTAAGGATGCTATCCTCAATTTACTATCGAAATCCTACCTATCCTTTCTTAGTCATTATAAAATGATGAAACCTACAGTGAATTATCATGGTTTGCTAGGATAACTATAGAGTTTTGAGAAGGATCACTAGCTCCAGAAAGAGCCAGTGAATTTAGTGGAAGGTTCATCTGTAGGGCATCAATCTTCTAGGAGAGAAAAGAAGAAAAAGGTGTAAAAATCTTATGCCGTCGATCCTAAGCAGAGCAAATCATCAAAAGTTGATAAGAGTTAGGCAAAGTGCTTCTTTTGCAAGAAGCTGGGTCATTAAAAAAGAAATTATTCTGCTTATATAGCTACTCTTGACCCAAGCAGGCCTATGAACAAGAGAAAGAAGCAAGTAGTTACTTCATAAGGTACTTATATAATAACACCTTGTAATTTTTTTTTTTGTGATACTACTATCTTGGTATTGGATACTAGAAGTTCTATTAATATATTTAATTCATTGCAGAAACTACAGGTAAGTAGGAAGTTTTGAGAGCACGAGCCATTCCTTAACGTTGGAGATGGAAGTCTTGTTCCAGTTATGACCTTAGAAACTTTGCAGCTTGTCTTCGAGTCAAATAGTGTCATGTTAAATAATTGTCATTATTATCCCTCTTTTTTAATGAATGTTATCTCTATAGATCTTTTGGCCAAACTTGGTTTCAAGTTTATAATAATGGATGATTTTTATGATATCATTATGAATGATACTGCAATTATGCATGGATAATTAAAACATGGCATATACATTATATCACAGCCTGTTAGTGTAATGTACACAGCTAGCAAATGTCCTAGGTTAGATAATGTCAGTGAATCCTACCTTTGGCATGGTAGGCTTAGTCATGTGAACAAGAATAGGATTGATAGGATGATCAAAGAATGTGTCTTTGAGATAGATGATTGTGAATCATTGCCTACTTGCGAATCCTATCTACTTGATAAGATGACTAAGTCACCTTTTAAGAAAAAAGGTGAAAGAGCCAGCGATAATCTAGGTCTAATACATACTGATGTATGCGGACCTATGAACATAAGTGCCAGAGGAGGATACTTCTACTTCATTACATTTACAAATGACCTATTAAGGTATGGATATGTCTATCTTATAAAGCATAAGTCATAATCATTTAAAATATTCAAATGATTCCATACTGAAGTAGAAAAATAAATTAAAAAGAGTATTAAGATCCTTCGATCAGATTGAAGAGGTGAATATCTCAACAGTGAGTTCTTGACATATCTAGAAGAAAATGGGCTTCTTTCACAGTGGACTCCTCCTGGAACACAACAACATAATGGGGTGTCGGAGAGGAAGAATCAAACCTTGTTAGACATGGTCTGATCCATGATGGGCTTTATGAGTCTGCCAATCTCTTTTTGGAGATGTGCTCTAGAAACTATCTGCTATATTTTAAATAAGATGACAAGCAAGTCTGTCAATAAAACTCCATATGTGATATGGATTGAGCGTAAGCCGGTGCTCTCACATCTTAGAGTCTGAGGGTGTCCAGCTTATGTCAAGAGTTTAAAGATAGATAAGCTTGGACCAAATCTGATAGATGCTTATTCATAGGGTATCCAAAAAAAATTAAAGGATACTACTTCTACCTCACTGCAGAACAAAAGATATTTGTCAGCAACCAGACAGTCTTTTTGAAAAAGAAGTTCCTTGGTGAAGGAGCTAATGCCTGTAAAATTAAACTTGATGAAGTTCATGAGATGGAAAGACCGACACATATAGAATTGGATTTGATTGGTGAATCAAATCTGGAGCCAATAGAGGTGCCATTAAGGAGATTCAATAGAGTACCGCATCAGTCGGACAGATGCTATGATTTTTTGATCCGAAATGGTGATCCCATTGAACTTGATGAGAATAATGAGGATCCGATCATCTACATGGAGGCCATCCAAAGGCTCGACTATCAAAAATGCTTGAGGCCATGAAGTCCGAGATAGAGTCATGGAGATCAATGGTGTATGGATACTAGTTGATCCATTCGAAGAGATAAAACTCATAAGGTGTAAATAGATTTTCAAGAAAAAAAGAGGAGCGAATGGGAAGGTAGAGACCTATAATGTCTATTTAGTTGTCAAGGATTATCATCAACATTATGGTATTGACTATGACGAGATGTTCTCTCCTGTGGTAATGCTCAAGTCCATCCAAATTATGCTTACTATTGCTGCACACCTAGATTATGAGATTTGGCAAATGGATGTCAAAACTACTTTTCTTAACGAGGAGCTAGAAGAAGAGGTATATATGATACAACCTGAAGGGTTCACATCCACAGATGAGTCGAAAGTGTGCAAGCTGAAAAGGTCTATTTATGGACTTAAGCAGGCGTCTAGGAGTTAGAACATGTATTTTGATAAGATTATCTAAATGTATGGCTTCATTAGGAATGGAGAAGAGTCTTGCATCTACAAGTGGACTTCTGATTATGTAGTCATCTTTCTTGTGTCGTATGTGGATGACATACTATTACTAAAAAATAATATCCTAGCTTTGCAGAGTGTGAAGCTGTGGTTATCATCACAGTTCTCCATAAAAGACTTGAAAGAAGCATCCTATATTCTAGGGATGAAGATCTATAGGGATAGACTTAGAAGGTTGCTTGGATTATCCCAATCTACATACATCAATACCTTATTGATGCGGTTCAACATGGATAATTCCAAGAAAGGCTATCTTCTGATAGGCCATGAAATTACTCTTTCTAAGAAGGATTGTCTCACAACTTCTGAGAGGGAGCACATGAGTCGAATACTATATGCTTCGACAGTGGGATCTATAATGTACGCTATAATATGTATGAGATCGGATGTGGCCTATTCACTAGGGGTAGTGAGTAGGTACCAGTCTGATTTGGATGAGAAGCATTGAAAGATTACGAAAGTAATTCTTAAGTATTTGAGAAATACTTAAGACCAATGGCTTATCTATGAAAACACTGATCTGAAATATGTAGGATATACCGATTCTAATTTTCAGTCAGATTATGATGATAGCAGAAGTATGTCGCACTATATATTTACCTTGAATGGAGGAGCTGTTTACTGGAAGAGTTTCAAACAACATACTGTGGCCGATTCTGTATGCAAAGCAGAATATAATGCTACATCGGATGCTGCAACATATTCTGTGCTGCTATCACTTGGTATGAAAGATCATGAATCGAGATGACGTCAACCTTCAGAAGACTAATGAAAAGGAGAACCTAGCCAATCCCTTCACTAAAGCACTCGGTATCAAAGAGTTTGATTACTTCAAATAGAAAATGGGTATAAGATACTGCTCCGATTGGCTTTAATCAAGTGGGAGTTGTTAGAAATTGTGTCCTAAAATCAATCGTGTGATGATTGAGTTTCTCTTTATATATGAATTATTGATTAATGAATAATAGTTATTCTAATATTTTTCATCATAAAGTTACATCTTTCTTGAACTCTTGTGCTGTGATGAAGTCCTTAAAACTATGTGAGTGTATGATAAAGAGAGGATTTATCATATAATTCTTAAACATGTTCATGACCAAATGATACGTTATTACAGGATGATGATTTATCGAGTGGTGGTAGTTGTATGCCATATAAGTTTGTTGTTCTCTTAACCAAAGAGTGTGGTGACACTGACATGGCATACAAGTGAGATATAGGAGTACATCATCACGAAATAAGTGACTCACCTGCTGAATGTTCTGCTGTAAAGAGCTGCTCGTGAAGCATATGGGTATAAGTATCCTTCAGACCTGAGATCACCATAGTGACTTGCAAGCAACTCACGATGCTTTGGTGCTAGATTATCTGAATTTTTAATGTAGTGACGGAAGGCTACTAGGTACAGTTAAGTACTTGCAAAGTCTGTGTGTGGATCAAGATGAAATTGACCCCTCTAAATTATTAGAGTTGATGTATGATTGTATTTCAATTTGACAAAATTTTGGCTAGAGTAATCCATGAGATGGATTTGAAAGGTTGAAATACAGCGTGGATGAAGCAATCTTGATTGATAGTTAACCTTAGACCATCCTAGAGCATCCAGGGTCAAAAGGATGAATTATGTGGTAACCATGTGTATGAATTTTGAAATATTCTTTTGTGATAATTTGATCTATCTGGACATCAAAAATTATTACTAGATGGTATCTCGATTAGTACAAAAATTGATTCCTGTGCTACCAGCTTAGTGTTTGACCTATGGAGTCATGCACATAAGTCAGACAATGTAGGAAGGAATTGGCCTATGTTTATACATCCAATTTGGAAGTATTTGACTTGATTAAAAATATAAGCTAACTTGATTGAGAATTAAGTTATGGGTCAAACAAGATTGAAGAGTTGACTATATCTAGCTAGCACTACACATGAGATTCAAGTTCGATTTCGGAGATGAACAGTTTCTGATCTATGATCCATGAAGCATATAAAAGATTAGATTTAAATGTTAATTAATTTTAGGTTAGATTTGAATTAATTAGGCTTAATTAGGTCCAAAAATTTAAATTACACTTGGAGCAAAAGTCCTAAAAAATTTAGGATTGACAGTCTTTTGAAATTATTTCGAACCAGCTTTGAATTGGATCTAATCAGATTCATTTTGATAAGATATGAGAAATCCTACTTGCATTGAGATTCCCCTCTCATATGGGCTGACCAACACCTGGAATGGTGCTGGTTTGGGGCATCCCATGTGGGTGAGGGATTGAGTGCAAAGTGGTTGTCATATGTGATGGTAATTCTATCTCATGTAGGAATCCTTCTTTCATGAGTATTGAACTGATTCAAATTTGATTTGAGTTAGGAATCCTATACTTATTGGATCATGATATTCATCTATAAATAAAGAGGGTCTCTACCTATGGATGCATAAAAAATAGCAAACAAATCAGATTGAGAGAAGAGAGAAAGAGAGAGAGAGGCATGAGAAGAGAGAAGCCCTTATTCTTTCCTTAGCCTGACCCTTTGGTGTTGCCCCTCCTCCATCAGGTGTGGGCCCTCCTTGGGCATCCCACTTGCTGGTGTGAGGTGTCACACCAGCATA
The DNA here is from genome assembly GCF_000442705.2 of Elaeis guineensis. Lineage (NCBI taxonomy): Eukaryota > Viridiplantae > Streptophyta > Magnoliopsida > Arecales > Arecaceae > Elaeis > Elaeis guineensis. The sequence continues at coordinate 93,785,762 of NC_026000.2, forward strand.
TCTTCTCTCTCATTTGATTAGATTGTGAACATTAAAGTTTATCCCACTTTTCTGCGATGTCTGATGTGCATGTGAAGTAGTGGGTCTGCATATCTAGATCTCCACGAAGATTTATTTCAGATTATTTGAGATTTGATCTCTAGTTCCACTGCTAATCAGGCAAGGACTTGATCCTTATTCATGTAGATTAATGAAAAAAAATTTAGATGCAATTTGGGCCTTCCAAAGAGAAATAATTTTTCTTTCCTTCAAATCCTCCTATAATTCACCAACAATTAGCGAATTAATTTATTACAACTTTTGCATAGGATTAATCATCAATCGAATTGACTATTTTATCTTAGAATGATTCTTAATCGTCGATCAATCATATGATTAGTTAGAAACTTTTTTTGAGTGTGACCCCATAGATTCGAACCTAAGCCAGTAGTATAAGAATAATCTTTCTATACTAATCAAAGTGGCCATCTAGCAATGATACCCGATGTCCGAGTAGGTTGAAAAATTATAAAGCATCATTCAAGAATCTGTTGGCATATGGTTACCAGATAATTCATCCTTTTGACCCAAATGCTCAAGGTGACCTAGGGTTTAATTGTCAATCCTGATATGATCATCCATACTGTATTTCAATTTTTCAAATCTATCATATGGATTACCCCGACTGTGATTTTACTGAATTAAAATACACTGATACATTAACTCCTACTTATTCGAAGAGGTCAATTCCATCTTGACTCACACACTAACTTCGCAAGTACTTGACTGTGCTCAGAAATTTTTCATCACTGAATTAAAAATTCAGATAGTCTGGCACCAAAGTACAGTGAGTTGTTTGCAAGTCACCGTGGTGATCTCAAGTCGGAGAGATACTTGTACCCATATCTTTTGCAAGCTACTTTTGACAGTAGTGTGCTCAACAGTTGATCACGTTCAGTGAGATGTACTCCTACATTTCACTTGCATGCCATGCTAGTGTCTCCATACTCTTTGGTTAAGAGGACAACTATAACGACCTATACATAACATAACTATCATCCTAATAATAGTATATCATTTAGACATGAACTTAAGGTTCAAAGACTAAATGATATATCTTCTTATATCGAATCAAATAGTCCTAAGGACTTCATCACATAACAAGAGTTCAAAATAAAATATACACAATGATGAAAAAATTAAATAATATTTATTAATTCAATAATTTATATATAATTATAATAATAAGCTCAACTATTAACAGGCTGATGATTGACTTTAGAACATAATTTTCAATAACTCCTACTTGGATAAAAGTCAATCGGTATAGTATCGTATACCCATCTTTGATTTATAGTCTTCGAACTTTTTGACATCGAGGACTTTAGTAAATAGATTGGCTAGGTTCTCCTTTCTGTAGATCTTCTAAAACTCGATGTCATCTCGATCTACAATCTTTCAGATCAGGTGGTTGCGGTGCAGTATGTACTTAGTCCACTGATGTGACTTCGATTTCTTCGCTTGAGCAATGGCGTCAATGCTGTCACAGCACAACAAGATGGGGCCATTAAGGGAGGATGCCACTCTGAGCTTTTTGATGAATTTTTCTAACCACACAGCTTCCTTCGCAACATCGGATGCCGTGATATATTTCACCTCACAAGTAGAGTCAGCCACAGTGTGCTACTTGAAACTCTTCCAGCAGATAGCTTTACCATTTAGGGCATAAATATATCCTAACACGCTCTTACTGTCGTCATGATCCGACTGAAAATTAGAGTCTATAAATTCCATAAGTTTTAAGTCAGATTCTCCATAGATAAGCCACTGGTCCTTAGTATTTCTCAAATACTTAAAGATGGTCTTTATGATTTTCTAGTGGTTCTCATCTGGATCGGACTAGTATCTGCTCACTACCCCTAGTGAGTATGCCATATCTGATCGTGTATATGTCATGGCATACATAATAGATCCCATTACCGAAGTATATGAAATTTTACTCATACGCTCTCTCTGGAGGAGTTGTCGGACAATCACCCTTCGAGAGAAAAATTCTTTGGCCTATCAGAAGATAGCTTTTTTTGAAATTCTCCATACTGAATATTTTCAGCACCGTATCAATGTATGTTGACTAGGATAATCTAAGTAACCTTTTAAATCTATCTCTATAGATCTTCATCTTAAGGATGTAGGATGCTTCTCCTAAGTCTTTTATCGAGAACTGTGATGACAACCAAATCTTTATTTCTTATAATGCAGGAATATCATTCTTAATTAAGAGAATATCATCCACATATAAAACAAAAAATACTATCACAGAATTATTAACCCACTTGTATATATAGGGTTCTTCTCTATTCTTAATGAAGCCATATGTTTTGATCACTTTATCAAAATGCATGTTCTAACTTCGAGATACCTGCTTAAGTCCATAAGTAGACCTCAAAAATTTGCACATTTTAGACTCATCTATGGATATGAAACCTTCAGTTTGTATCATATATATCTTTTCTTCCAGCTCTCCATTTAGGAAGACTGTTTTCACATCCATTTACCAGATTTCATAGTCCAGATATGTTGTTATCGCAAGCATGATCCCAATGGACTTGAGCATTGCCGCAGAAGAAAATATCTCATTATAGTCAATACCATAATACTGATGGTAACCCTTGATAATTAGATAAATTTTATAGGTCTCCACCTTCCCATCTGCGTCCTACTTCCTTTTAAAGATCCACTTACACCACATGAGTTTTACCCCTTCAGGTGGGTTAACCAATGTCCATACATTATTGACCTTCATGGACTCCATTTCGAATTTCATGGCTTCCAACCATTTATCAGAGTCAAACCCCTGCATCACATCCATATAGGTGATCAGATCCTCATTATTTTCATCGAGTTCAACTGGATCATCATCTTGGACCAAGAAACCATAGTATCTATCCGATTGATGCGGTACTCTACCAGATCTCCTTAAAAATATTTCTATAATAGATTTCAAACTTGATCTAATCAAGTTTGACTTAATGGATTTACTAGATTGTATCAATTCTTCTATCAATCAAACTTCATCAAGTTCTATCTTTGAGGCATCAGTTCCTTCCCCAAGAAATTTTTTTTCTAGAAAGGCTGTCTTATTACTGATAAACACCTTCTGTTCATCAAAAAGGTAGAAGTAATACCCCTTGGTCTCTTTTGGCTACCCTATAAATAGACACTTGTCAGACCTAGGTTCAAGCTTGTCAGTTTTTAAACGTTTGACATAAGCCGGATATCCCCAATCCCTAAGATAGAGAGTACTGGCTTACTCCCTATCCACATCTCATGTGACGTTTTACTTATGGGCTTACTCAAAATTTTATTTAAAATATAACAAGCCGACTCATATGTATATCCCCAAAAGAAGATCGACAGACTTGCAAAGCCCATCATGGACCAAATCATGTCTAATAGGATTCGATTCTTCCTTTCTAACACACCATTATGCTGTGGTGTTTCAAGAGAGGTTTATTGAGAGAGAATCCAGTTCTCTTCTAAGTATGTTAGAAACTCACTGGAGAGGTATTCTCCTCCTTGATCTGATCAAAAAATTTTAATACTCTTCTTAATTTGTTTCTCTACTTCACTGCAAAATCGTTTGAATATTTCAAACAATTCTAAGTTATGTGTCATTAAGTAGACATGCCCATACCTCAATAGATCATCTGTAAACATAATGAAATAATAATATCCACCTCTGGCACTAGTGTTCATCAGTCCACATACATCAGTATGTATCAGATCTAGAACTTCACTGGCTCTCTCATCTTTTTTAATAAAATGTGACTTAGTCATTTTTTCAAGAAGATAGGACTCACGGATTGAAAGTGATTCGTAATAACTAATTTCGAAGATTCTCTCTTATGTCAACCTGTTTATTCTGTTCTTGTTAACAAGACCTAACCTATAGTGCCAAAGGTAGATATTAGAGACATCACTAATTCTAGAGTATTTGTAGGATGTATATATTATACTAATAGATTGTGACAAAATATAAATTTTATTATTCAACTATCCATTCATCACATTAACACTATTCATAATGATATTAAAATTATTTTTTTTTATTAAAATTTCATAATCATACATGACCAAGAGGTTTACAGAAATAATGTTCAATAAAAAAGAAGGACAAAAGTGACATTATCTAAGAATAATTACATTTGGCTGGAATACAAGCTTAATAATCTCTAACATTAGAACTGAAATTGATCTTCCACCTCTAATATTAAGGAATATTTCACCTTCTTCAAATCTCCTACTGACCTACAGACCCTACAATAAATTACAAGTATTAAAAGGACTTTTGGTATCTAATACTCAGATAATAGAATCACAAATTAAGAAATTACAAAGTGTTATCACATAATTATCTTGTCCAACAATAACTTGCTTCTTTCTCAGCCTATTCGGATCCAGAGAGGTAATGTACTGAGAACAGTTTCTCTTCTAGTGCCCCAGCTTCTTGCAATAAAAGCATTCAGCCTGACTCTGGTTGGACTTGAGTTTCTTGATCTGACTTGGCTTGGGTGCTTGATAAGTGATATATTTTTATATTTATTGAAGATATTTTTGATAATTTATGGTGCTAACATCTTCTTAAAAATCTAATTTCATGAATAAATTAAATTTTCTTATAAAAATAAATAATTTAAAAAAAATAAAATTAGAGCATATTTATGAAAAATAGATGTTGATTTAATTAAGTAATTTAAGTATTAAAATAATAAAAAAATTTAAAAAATTTAATACATATTTTTTCTTATTTTTCAGGCAAATATTAGAGCAAAAATCATGCCAAAATACCTTAAAAAATAATTTTTATTACCTTTGATGCATGGTGGACCGATCGTTCGATCCACAGATTCAGGGACACGATCCACAGAATAGTTTTGTGGTCCACAGTGCGGTCCGTGGTGGGTGAAAGCCTCTTTGCATGATCCGACGATCAAAAATAAATCTAGAGTCGGAACCAACGGCCAGCATCGATCTCGACTGTGTTAAAGAAATCATAGGCACTGATCAATGATCGAAAATTCATCTGGGGTATGATCTGATGTTTGTGGTTGAATCCAACTTTGATAAGGATTAAAACATCAGATTTTGGGCTGATCTGGGCAGTTCAAAGATGATCCGACGGTCAGAAATTAATGTAAAGGATATTATACGAATTCTAAAGTTTTTGGACTCCTTTTCCTACCAAAAAAATATAAAAAATTTATCTATAAATAGGAGGTCTGGGAATAAGAGTAGAGAGAAGAAAAAATTAGATAAAAAGCAAAAAAAATAGAGAAAAAAATCAAGAAGCTTTAGGGATCAAATATTGGATGATTATGGAGCTAGAGATCTTGATGCGTGGCTAAATCTTTTCAATCCAGGAATACGATGAAGCCTGTAAATGGATTTTTATTTTTTTTTCTTGTATTTAATTTTTATACAATAAAATTATACTTTTATTTTATATCTTTTTCTTTTTTTTTAAAATATTGATCCAGCCTACATGACCTATACCGTCTATTGACGTGTCATGATCTCTGGATACGGTATGTGCTTTGGAGAGATAGATCGTAGTATATGAGATTAAACTTTAGATCTTGTAATTGAATTTAGATAGTTTATACTCCAACAGAACAAGCTGTGATCTACTGATACAGTCTGTATCCCTTAGAGATAAGCTATGCAAATATCTTAATCACAAGAATTAATATTATACATAAGAAAAAAAATAAATCTAATTTACATGGTAGATTCAGAATTTTTGGATTATTTCTCTAATTTATTTTCTTTCACAAATTAATTTATATTTGTAATTAAATTCTTACTATTTTATTTCTTTTTAATCTTTCTACAATCAATTCTCTTTTATTTCTTCTTAAAAAAAATAAAAAAAATAATCACCTTAAATCCTCATGGAAACAATCCCTACTCATGCTATTTATATAGTTTGAGTTAGTTTTTATTCTTGATCGCCTACGATAGTGATCAAATTTTGACGTCATTGTCGGAGATCTGGTATGATTATTATTTTTTTTTTTTAGTTTTATTCTTAGTTTTTTTTATTTACTTTCTAATTTTCTTAGTTCCTTAGTCAAACTTATTTTCTTTCAAAAAAAAAAATCTCTACATTGACATCTCATAATCTATTTAGAAAATTAGATACTTAATCACAAAATCTAAAAAGTGAAATAAATCAATTTACTCTTGACTAACTACCAAATCTGGCCATCTTTTCTTCTTGCATTACATAAGTTCATAAAACATCTTAAGGGCACAAATCCTAAACAAGATAAGGTGGAGATTTCATCACCCTTCTTTGGCCCACAAACCACCATCCTATACATTGCATTGACCTAAATCTTAACTTAAAATCAATTAGACGTTGGCCTCTAAGGACTCTGAGCTCAATAGGATAAGGGATCCAAAGAGTTGGACCAGGTTAGGGTTAATCAGTTTGACTGGTGTCTAGAAAAGTGGTTCAGGGACAACATCCTGAAAGAAGGTGATTATTTAATTGATTTCGTTCACTTACCTGGCCAACTCAATTGGTGTCTAAGAAAAGCAACGGAGGGACCCCCACTAACCTTATACTTACCTAGCCAGTTGAGTGGCTAGTCTTTTACTTGGAGTGCTCAAAGGCAACATTGGCAGTTAGGAGCTGTATAGATCTAGAGTTACCCTTAGCTAGGATTGTCTGCATAACTTGATTACTAACCTACAACTATTAACCCTAATTAAAATACTCTTCTCTATCATCTCTCGATTTAGGACTCCTTAAGCTCTTATCTTTAGAATGCTCTTCTCATCTACCTCTCTTTCCTCTTCTCTTTAAAAAAAAATTACAAAAATAACTAAAAATTCTTAAATTTTTTTTTGGACAAGGATATCTGGTCGATTAGTAAGAATTGATTCAAATCCTACCCTAATCCAAAAAAAATTTGAGTCCACAATGAGTGAAGTCAATCAACCTCAAGTCCTAAAAGATCTTTGCTATCCCGTTGGGTCAGCTCAACCATCTTGTATCAGACTTCCCTAAACCAATGCAACAACTTTTGAAATTAAACCTCAAATCATTAACATGCTCCCTAAATTCATTGGTAATGAAGATGCATATATTTTTATTAGAGAATTTGAGGAAGTATGTGACATCATGAGAATACACCAAATGTCAGATGATACTATTAAACTTAGGCTGATTAATTTTGCTCTCAAGGACAGTGCTAAGAAATGGTTATATAGTCTGCTCAACCACTCGATCACAACTTGAGATGGATTTGTAAAAACTTTCTTGAAAAAAATTTTTCCACATCATAAAATAGCTAAGTTAAGGAATGAAATTAACTAATTTTATCAATTTAGGGGTGAGTTTTTCTGGAAGTGTTTTGATCATTTCAAGAACCTTTTAACCCAATGCCCACACCATGAAATTGAGACTTGGAGACTATGCCAAACCTTTTATGAGGGACTAGACCCAAACTCTAAAACCATGCTAGAGTCTATGTGTCAGGGCCAGTTTATGCATAAGGAAGTCAATTAAGCCTGGTAATTCTTAGAGGATCTAGCAGAAAAGAGCCTGCAGTGGAAAGCAACTAAGGAACCTACAAGAGGTGCTATGCACCAAGTATCCATATCTCTAGCTACAGAGATCAAAATAGATACTATACTACATAGGTTAGAGGCCTTAAAACTCAAGGGACATACCCAAGTGAACCAAGTTTCAATATCTACTTGCAATGGATGTAATGCCACAGACCACATCATGGATGAATATCCATTTTTGATGAACCCAACTGAGAACGAAGTAGCACAAGTTAATGCTGCCTACTACAAACCTACAAATGACCCTTAAGCACCAACGTATAACCCAGGATGGAGGAATCACCCTAACTTTTATTGGTCACAAGGGTCAAATCCCAGTAGACCTATCCTTAATCAATCCAATCAAAGGCCCACTCAATCATCAAATTATTCACAAGGCTTCAACAATGATCAAAGGCTTAATACACTAGAAAAAAGTTTAGAGATTTTAATAAAAACCACTTCTGATAGTATACAATTTAATGACCAAAAGCACAATTCACTGGAGAAAAGCCTTGATGCCTTGACAAAAAATACAAACAATTTCATGCAAACTATGGGCCAACTTGTAAATTCAAACACCTAAGCCATTGCCCATCTAGAAATGCAATTAAGTTAGTTGGCTACCACCATCAGTGAAAGAGAAAAAAAATTGGCCAAGCCAACCTAAACCTAACCCAAGATCCCAAATTGGTCAACAATCTCAACCTGAAGGTCGATTCAACCATGTAAATATAATTCACACCTTAATGTCTGGGAGATAAGTAGACAATCAGGTAGGTATAACTGAAAATCAAGAAGACCAACCGACTGAACCACAGATTGATCAGACCAAGTCTAACTAGCCTGAATCAATAGAGGTTGATGAGCCATCCAAGCCAATTGCAGAACCCATCACTAGGTTCAAGCAAGTTGAGACATCAACCACCAATCCTATAGCTCTTTTTTCAAATAGACTTAGGTTCAACAGACACTCAGCCCACATGGATCAAATCTTAGAGATATTCAAATAAGTGAAAGTAAATATTCCTCTGCTAGGTATGATCCAACAAGTTTCCACTTACGCTAAGTTTCTCAAAGACCTATGCACAAAGAGGAAGGCCACTAATATTTCCAAGAAAACCTTCTTGGTAGCTAGTGTGAGCTCATATCTTTCAAGCCACATGCCAATCAAGTACAAAGATCCAGGATCTCCTATAATCTCATGTATCATTGGGGAAACCATCATTAATAGGGCCTTATTAGACCTAGGGGCTAGTGTGAATATCTTACCTCATTCGGTCTATGAGAAATTAGGGATAGGAGAATTAAAGCCTATAAAAATTATATTACAATTGGCAGATTGATTAGTGAAAATCTCCAAGGGAGTTGTGGAGGATATGCTAATCAAGGTCAGTGATTTTATTTACCCTGTAGATTTTGTGATCCTAGAAACTGAATCAATGTCAAACCCATAAGGTCACATCTCAATCATCTTAGGCAGATCATTTTTAGCACCCACCAATATCCTGATCAACTGTCACGATGGACTCATGAAGCTCTCATTTGGAAACATATCCATTGATCTTAATATTTTTAATCTTGAAAATAAAAAAGATTAGTTAGTTGATGTAAACTTGATCCAAGATGAGATCTATGAGACTATTGACCCAGGAAAAGAAGATTTTAACTATAATCCCTGGCCAGATCAAAAATTTGAAATAGCTTATGAAATTTTTTCATCTAGTGATCAGAGAGTTCATCTACAATGGCAACCACCTATCGAATCACTTGTAAAGATAAATTTTTTGAATAAACCAATTGAAAAAATTCAAGTCTAGAAGGTTAATGCCCTACTTGATTCACCTCACCTATCTTATCCACTTGAATTTGTCAATCCAATATTTGATATGGGATAAGTGAGGTAGAATTAGTATGGTCTGGCAGAAGATGATAAACTTATCACTCTTTGGGAGGTAACCCAAATTTATTTTTATTTTATTTTAACTAATCTTTATTTTTTAAAAAAATAAAAGACTACTCTATGTGGAAGCACCTGTCAATAATTTGGTCTAACTGAAGACAATAAACTTAGCACTCTTTGGGAGGCAATCTAGTTTTAGCTTTTGCTTTTCCTTTCTTTTGCATTTTATTCAAGTCTTGCTTCATATCTTTTGAAGAGATTTGAGCACAATATTGGCTAAGTTGGGGGAAGAACTAATTTTGAAAAGATTTCTGGATCAGATGATATCTCTCTTTTTTCTTTCTCTTTTTATGCACCCTTCATTTTTTCTACTCTATTGAAGATAATATTGATTAAGTTGGGGGGAAGAATAATAATTTTTTTTTAATTTTTAGATTTCTAAAGTCCTCAAGTAAGCTAGTATTTAGTATTTAAGCATTTGATTATACTTAAGAATCAAGTTAAATCAAATATTTTTTTAAAAAAATTGATGTACAAATTAGAGAGTTTGTGAGAAATTGAGGGATCAAGTATTAAGAAAACTCAATAAAGAGTTAATTTTAGAACTTAAATAATTTTTTTGAGTATTTTTAAATTTTTCTACCAGCATCAAAAAAGAGTTTACTTCTTATGAGTTTGTGTAAGGTAACTATACATTTCTTCATATTTAAAAGAAAAAGAGAAGAGTTTTTAAGTACTTCATACTGAGTAACTGGGTCTCTTTACCTAAGCAAGCATTGAGTTTCGTGTCAAAAGGTATGAAGGATAAAGAAGCTTTATTTTAAAGCTAGTTTTAACTCGTAGCCTGTTTGATTCAAGCAAATAGATCCGAGAGATATTCTATACCTTGTGCCCTAAAGTCATCTAGTTTGGGAGTCATTGGCTGAAAACTCACTACATGGATCAAATAGAAAGCTTAAGGGGTTAAGACACTCAATAGCAATACAACATTAAAAAAAAAAATCAATAAATGAAGGATGGAAGTAACAATATACATGTCCATATGAGGTTAATAATTTAAAGATAAAGATAGAAATAATTTAAAAAATATTTAATATTTTTAGCTTAACTCCCATATTGATTAGTATTAATACTCCAATAACATACCTCATTGATGCTCTACTGAACATCAGTGGTTTTTTTAAAAATTATTTGATGAAATTCAAAATTTTAAGTTAAAAGGCACTTAATTCTAAATTCTTTCTTTACTCAAGGATGAGTAAAGTTCAAGTTAGGAGGTATAATAAGTGGTATATTTTTATATTTATTGAAAATATTTTTGGTAATTTATGGTGCTAATATCTTCTTAAAAATTTAATTTCATGAACAAATTAGATTTTTTTGTAAAAATAAATAATTTTTAAAAAAATATAAAATTAAAGCATATTTATAAAAAATAGATATTAATTTAATTGAATAATTTAAGTACCAAAATAATAAAAAAATTTTGAAAAATTTAATACATATTTTTTCTTATTTTTCAGGTAAAAATTAGAGCAAAAATTGAGCCAAAATATCCTAAAAAATAATTTTTATTACCTTCGGTGCATGATGGACCAGCCGTTCGATCCACAGATTCAGAAGTGAGGTCCAGAGAATAGTTTTGCGATCCACAACATGATCCATGGTGGGTGGAAGCCTCTTTGCATGATCCGATGGTCGAAAATGAATCTAGAGTCTGAACCAACGGCCAGCATCGATCTCGACTGTGTTAAAGAAATCAGAGGCATTGATCAACAGTCAAAAATTCATCTGGGGTGTGATCAGATGGCTGTAGTTGAATCTGACTTTGATAAAGATTAAAACATCAGATTTTGGGCTGATATGAGCGATTTAAAGGTGATCCGACAGTCAGAAATTAATGTAAAGGATATTATATAAATTCTAAAAATTTTAAGACTCTTTTTCCTACCAAAAAAATATAAAAAATTTATCTATAAATAGAAGGTCTGGAAATAAGAGTAGAGAAAAGAAAAAATCATAGAAAAAGCAAAAAAAAAATGAAGAAAATCAAGGAGCTTTAGGGATCAAATATTGAGAGATTATGGAGCTAGAGATCTTGATGCATGGCTAAATTCCTTCAATCCAGAAATACAATGAAGCCTGTAAATGGGTTTTTATTTTTTTTTCTTATATTTAATTTTTATGTAATAAAATTATGCTTTTATTTTATATCTTTTCATTTTTTTGAGGTATTGATCCAGTCTACACGACCTATACTCTCTATTGATATGCCATGATCCCTGGATATGGTGCATGCTTTGGAGAGATAGATCGTAGTATATGAGATTAAACCTTAAATCTTGTGATTAAATTTAGATAGTTTATACTCCAACAGGATGAGTAGTGATCTACTAATACAATCCGTATCCCTTAGAGATAAGCTATGCTAATATCTTAATCACAAGAATTAATATTGTACATAAGAAAAAAAAATAAATTTAATTTACATGATGGATTCAAAATTTTTAGATTATTTTTTTGATTTATTTTTTTTCACAAATTAATTTACATTTGTAATTGAATTCTTGCTATTTTATTTTTTTTAATCTTTCTACAATCAATTCTCTTTTATTTCTTCTTAAAAAAATATAAAAAAATAATCATCTTAAATCTCCATGAAAATAATATCTACTCACCTTATCTATATAATTTGAGTTAGTTTTTATTTTTGACCGCCTATGATAGTGATCAGTGCCCCAGCACTTTGCACCCTTTTCTTATTCTTTTTGTTCTTCTTCCTTTTTTAAAGGGTCGACATCTAAAAAATGATCCTTCCACAATATTCACTGACTCTTTGTAGAGCTGGTGATCTTTCTCAAAGTTCTGCAGCAACTCTAGCAAATCATGGTAGTTGACTACAGGCTCTGTCATTCAATAATGAGTAAGAAAAAGGAGGTAGGACTTGGGCAGAGAGCTCAGAATGGCATCTTTCCTAAGCTACTCATGCAGGGGGTAGCCGAGCTTGCTTAAGTACTTAATCATCTCGATCATGTACAGTACATGATCAGTGACCAATGCTCCTTCCCTCGTTCGAGCATTGAAGATGGCACAACTAGTTTTGTTCCTCTTAACATCATCGAGTGTGCCAAAAGACTCGTTCAATATTTACAGCATGTCCTGTGGCTGAGCATTCTCGAAACAATGGCTAAACTCATCATTCATTACTACCAGCATAATACAACAAACCATAGTTCGATCGTTGAGCCACTTCTTCTAGTCGTACTACATGCATTCAAAGCTGGCTCTTCAGATGATTGATTTGTCAATACATATAAGATCTGTTCATGCTCCAAAACTATTTTGAGCTTTTGATATCAGCTATCAAAATTTGGTCCCATCAATTTGTCACTATCTAATAGTGATCGGAGTGACAAAGTGGTGGCCATAACTGTAAAAAAAAACCAAAACCTAATTAGTATATGAATTGATTAAGCCTAAAGATATAGATTTTAGTCTAAAGATTCTTCCACTATTTTATTCGAAATAGTAGTCTCTACGTTCAATTCGAAGAATTACACTAATTTCTTAGTGGGTACTAGAATCTACATGGATTGCACACGGGCTCGAGTGTGGCTCGACCAACCCTTGGGTATCTATGGGTAGATTCTTAACCAATTATTTTATCAAATAATTTCTAGCATTTAATTTTGCCCCAGACATCTCTTCAGCAGGCGTGTGGTGTCTCTACTAAAAATTTTGGTTACATCCAACCATTAACATGCCAGAATTTAGTACATCTGACAAATGAGTGATCAGATCTGAGTGTGGCTCAGCCAACCTGACCATCATCAAAAAGATACAACTAAATCAACATATTATGAATGATAATTTTGACAGTCAGATGAGCACCAGTCGTGTGGTGCTCTAATGATCATCTAAACTATTAGACTCATTATCATCCAACTTAATGGGTGGCTATGATCTAATTATCACTATAACTATTTCATTTTAGGGACCTAATAATTTTAGAGGATTTAATTAGTTGAATTGAGAGATAAGAAAAGACTTGACCAGTTAATTTTAATCCTCCCACTGACTTCATCAAGTCAGATTAAAGAATATTAGGCATAAGCTGGTCCAGCCAATGAGTCATAAATCTTCCCACTGAGTTCACCAAGCATGAAGAGGACTCAAGACAAGTTGAACTAGGGGCACCTAAATCAGTCATACTAATTTTTTAGTTAGCATAGGTCAATCCTAATCATTAAGTGATGTAATCAAAACATGATTCACTATGTTGGCTAGGTAAGTGAGATTAGTGAGAAGGATATGCCATTAACTCGATATAGACTCAATCTATGCGAGTAGCTCCTAATTAATAACTATCGATTAAAGCTGTCATACTTACCTTAGACACCAACTGGTTAGTCATTTTCAATTTGGTCAACTTATAGACTTGGGTTTGACTATAGAGTTATGATCAAAATCCATATTGGTCTAATCAAAGACATGGACATGACCAACTACAACTATTGAAATTGATCAACAAAATAAATTAACCCAATCAGAATTAACTTTTAATTAGATTTGATCAATTACTAACATGGTTAATTATCAAGGATTTTTAATCCTAGGTCTAACTCAGTTAAATGGACTTGACTCGAGCTAACCCATTAACCCATGAATTATGAAATTAATACCTTAGATCTTTGATTCTTGAATCTAGATCGCTTAATTCTCAATTAAGTTTTGGGCTGACATGGGTTCGAGTTCGGTGTTTGAAAATAATTTTTAATTTTATAAAATATTTTACAATCAATCATCTAATGATCAAAATCCTAATTTCAAATCTAATATATATTATTTTAAATTTAAAATAAAGTTTTATTTTTTTTTTATTATTCATCATCATGAAAAAGATCATGCAGCACCCCTATATGCCATAAGAGATCCCATCGAATGGGTAAATAGGGTTGCAAAATCCTAATTTCTCCTATGACTAGACAGCTATGAGGATCTATCCAATTAGATTACTATACTACTTAAATTTTAAATTAATTATTTAGATCTAATCTAAATAATTAAAATCAAATTTTATAAGGATCAGTACAAACTAGGACAACCTTTACACTGTAAGGGAAAAATCTTACAACAGGACAACCTTATATCAGTTTGTACGACCAAATTTATAATTAATTTTAAATCTAAATATTATATATTAGATCTAATTTAAATTAAATTATAGATCTAAATATAAATAATATCATATTATATATAAAAAATTTATATCATAAGAAATCAGGCTCTGATACCATTTGAAGAAAAAATAGATAGTTCAAAGCATGTATTTTTAAAATTTTACAGTAAAAAAATAAAAGATTAAATATTTTAATCTTTTGAATATAATTTTAATTAGATCTAAACTACCATTAAGGATCTATGATATAAAAAATTTATATATAAAATTTGATATAAAATAAAAAATTACATCGATCACATCGATGCCCTGAATCTGATCTAACCTTTAGATCACATCGATTGAGTTCAAAACTCATTACCTTTTCATGGATCAATAATCTCCACTACTGATAGGTGTGGTATGAAGCTTTCATTGATGTTGAGTAGCTACATAGATTGTCCGGCCTCTACAGATCATCCACTCGAAGCCCTGATCAGATCTTCCTTTGCAGGGGTGCTAGCTCGCATCGAAGGTTCTGGATGGTTGATCCAAGCTTCTTTCTATGGATCTCTTGGACTCCTCTAGATCAGAAGATAAAGCTTTACAAGGAAGTGGTGATGTGGGAGATTGAACAAGACTAACTCTTGTATTTTTCTTCTCACAAAATCTAGAGTTGATTCCTTAGAACCCACCCTGCACCTCACACCGAGGAGGAAGATCACTTCCTCTGTTTCTCACGCATGAAAGCCCAACCCACTCTCAACTTTTCACACCCCAACTTTGAGATTTCTAACACCAAAAATTACTCTTTTTCTTGCATAAAATTGATCCCTTCTTAAAGGTGGCATCCCATGGAAGATAACGATAAGAAAGAGGTAGTTTTGGTTCAATTTTAAATATTGGTTGATCCTTATCATCCATTCAAATCCAATTTGAATTAAATTTTGAACCAAACTTTATCCACCTCTTGGAAACTCAAAAGTTGTGGACCAACATCAAAATGGCATAAAATATCTCACACAAAAATACTTTGTGTGTGGAGAAAGGTAATGGCATGAAGAAAAGAGTCCAACTCAATTTGGACTCTAGATTTTCATTTAAATTCAAACCTATTTGAACTCAAATTTAAAATAATCAATTATTAATTCAAAAAAAAAATAGATGTGGGTGTGAAACTACTTCAGGGTATGAGAAAAAATTCATATAAAAAGTTTTTCGTATGAAGATTAAGAGGGTGCAGAGAAAGGAGGTGCAAGGGATTTGAATTTGAATTGATTTTCTCATCCAGTTATGTTCTTAATCCAACCAAATTATGTTAGATCTAATTATATCACTAAACTTAATCTAATTAGATAACAAATAGTCTTGATTAAATTCTAATCAGAATAAAAATTAATCAAACTCAAGTCCTGATCAAATTACAAATCGAACACCCTTAGCGATTAGGTCATCTATAACCTAATCGGGTCAAACCAAATTGAATCTAATTCAATTAGATTTGATCTTCATCAATAATTAGTAAATTAATTTATTACAACTTTTACACAGAATTAATCATCAATCAAATTGATTATTTTATCCTAGAATGATTCTTAATCATTGATCAGCCATATGATCTGTCAAAAATTTTTTTGAGTGTGATCCCATAGGTTTGAACCTCAACCAATAGTATAGGAATAATCTTTTTGTTCCAATCAAAGTGACTATCTAGCAATGATACCCGATGTTCGGATAGGTTGAAAGATTATAAAGCATCATTCAAGAACCTGTTGGTATATGATTACTGTATAATTGATCCCTTTGACCCAAATGCTCAAGGTGACCTTGGGTTTAACTGTCAACTTTGATATGCTCATCCACATTATATTTTAATTTTTCAAATCTATCACATGGATTATTTCAATCGAGATTTTACTAAATTGAAATACACTGATACATTAACTCCTACTTATTCGGAGGGCTCAATTCTATCTTCACTCATACACTGACTTCGTAAGTACTTGACTGTGTCTAGAAATCTTTTATCATTGAATTAGAAATTCAGATAGCTCGACAGTAAAGCATAGTGAGTTGCTTGTAAGTCACCAGGGTGATCTCAGATCAGAGGGACTCTTATACCCATATACCCTTTGTGAGCTACTCTTGACAACAGAGTGCTCAGTAGTTGGTTACGTTCAGTGAAATGTACTCCTATGTCTCATTTTTATACCATGTCAGTGTCTCCACACTCTTTAGTTAAGAGGATAACCAATATACATGGCATACAACGATCTATACTTGATATAGCTATCATCCTAATAATAGTATATCCTTTGGTCGTGAACTTAAGTTTTAAGAACTAAACGGTATATCCTCCTATATCGAATCAAATAGTCCTAAAGACTTCATCACATAATAGGAGTTCAAAATAAGATATACACAGTGATAAAAAAACTAAATAATATTTATTAATTCAATAATTCATATATAATTATAATAATAAGCTCAACCATCAATAGATTGATGATTGATTTTGGAATATAATTTCCTATACAAAAGGTGTTCGTCAGCAGTAAAGCACATTTTTTGAAAAAGAAATTCCTGAGTGAATGAACTAATGTCTCAAATGTCTACGTTGATGAAGTTCAATAGGTAGAAGAATCGACACCAGTGACTAAATCTAAATCAAATTTGATTAGATCAAATCTAGAGCCTAATATAGAACCACCCTTAAGGCGATCCGATAGAATACCGCATCAGTCGGATAGATACTATGGTTTCTTAGTCTAAGATGGTGATCTTATTGAACTTGATAAGAACGATGAAGATTCGATCATTTATATAAATACGATGCAAAGATTTGACTCTGAGAAATGACTCGAAGTCACGAAGTCTGAAATAGAGTCCATGAAGGTCAACATTGTGTGGACACTTGTTGATCCACTCAAAGGGTAAAACCTATCGGGTGTAAGTGGATCTTCAAAAGAAAAGGGGCATAGATGAAAAGGTGGAGACCTATAAAATCTATCTAGTTGCCAAAGGGTAACATCAGTATTATGGTATTGACTATGATGAGATATTTTTTCTTATGGCAATTCTCAAGTCCATTCGGATTATGCTTACAATAGCAGCATACCTGGATTATGAAATCTGACAAATGGATATAAAGATAGCTTTCCTAAATGGAGAGCTGGATGAAGAGGTGTATATGATATAACCTAAAAGATTCATATCCATAGATGAGCCTAAGGTATGCAAGCTTCAGAGATCTATTTATAGATTCAAGCAAACATCTTAGAGTTTGAACATACATTTTGATAAAACAATCAAAACATATGGCTTCGTTAAAAATGGAGAGAAACCTTATATATACAAGTGGGCCAATGGTTTCATTGTTGTATTTCTTGTTTTGCATGTGGATGATATTTTCTTAATTAAAAATGATGTCTTTGCATTACAAAGAATAAAAGTGTGTCTGTCATCACAATTTTTCATGAAAGATCTGGGAGAAGCAGCCTACATCCTAAGGATGAAGATCTATAAAGATAGATCTAAGAAGCTACTTGGGCTATCCCAATCTACATACATAGATATCATATTGAAATGATTCAGCATAAAGAATTTTAAAAAAGACTATCTTTCAATAAGCCATGAAATTTCTCTCTCGAAGAAGGATTATCTGACAACCCCTAAAGAGAGAGAGCGTATGGGTAGAATTCTATATGCTTTAGTAGTGGGTTCTATAATATACACCATGACATGTATGAGGTCAGATGTGGCATACTCACTAGGGGTAATGAGTAAATATCAATCTGATCCAGATGAGAACTATTAGAAGGTTGTGAAAATTATCTTTAAGTATTTGAGAAATACTAAAGATCAATGGCTCTTTTATGGAGAATCTGACTTGAACCTTGTGGGATACACTGATTCTAGATTTTAGTCAGATCATGATGATAGTAAAAGTATATCAAAATATTTTTTTATCCTAAATAGTAGAGCTGTCTGCTAGAAAAGTTCCAAGCAGCACACTGTGACCGACTCAGTATGTGAGGTATAGTACATTGCAGCATCCGATGCTGCCAAGAAAGCTATGTGGTTGAGAAAATTTATTCGCGAGCTTGGAGTGGCACTCTCTATTGATGGTCCAGTTTTATTCTACTACGACAGTACTAGAGCCATTGCTCAGGTGAAGGAACCAAAGGTCCATCAGCGTACGAAGCATATTCTATGTTACTACCATCTTATTTGGGAGATCGTGGATCAAGATGACGTCAAGCTTCAGAAGGTCGTCAGAAAGAAAAATCTGACTGACCCATTTATTAAATCCCTCGATGTCAAGGTATTCGAAGATCATAAATCGAAGATGGGTATATGATACTATATCGATTGGCTTTAGTTCAAGTGGGAGTTGTTGGAAAATATATCCCAAAGTCAATTATCCATCTGTTGATGGTTGAGCTTATATTTATAAATTATATATGAATTATTAATTATTAATAAATATTATTTAGCTTTTTTCATCATTTTGTGTAATCTTCTATGAACTCTAGTATTGTGAAGAAGTTCTTAAGATTATTTGAATCGATATACGAGAATATATCATTTAGTACTTAAAACTAGTTTATGACCAAATGATATGCTATAAGAATGATAGCTATATCAAGTGCAAATCGTTGTATGCCATGTACATTGATTGTCCTCTTAATTAAAGAGTGTGAAGATATTGGCATGGCATACAAGTAAGTCATAGGAGTATATCTCACTGAACATGACTAACTTCAGAGCACTCTGCTATTAAGGGTTACTCCGAAGGGATATGGGTATAAGTGTCCCTCCAATCTGAGATCATCACTGTGACTTGCAAGCAACTCACTATGCTTTGATGTCAGACTACTTAAATTTTTAATTCAAAATTGAAAGGTTTCTAAGTATATTCAAGTACTTGTGAAGTCGATATGTGAGTCGAGATGGGATTGATAACTCCAAGTCATTAGAAAGTATGCCTCAATGTGTCTCAATTTAGCAAAACCTTGGTCAAGATAGTCCTTGTGATGAGTCATAGGATTAATTGAGTTGAGATATATATAAGGATATACTAATCGAGAGTTGACAGTAAACTCTGATGTCATCTTAAGAATCAGGGTCAAAGGGATGAATTATACGGTAATCATAGTCTATTAAGTTTTTAGATGTTGCTTTGCACACATTCGACCTATTTGGATGTCGGATACTTTTGCTAGATGATCACTTCGATTAGTATAAAAATTTATTCCTATGCTACCAGCTTAGGTGCGAACCTATGAGGTCACACACATAAAAAGTATCTCTTCGATCATATGGTTGATCGACGATTGAGAATCATCTGAGGGTAAAATAGTTAATGCGATTGATAATTAACCCTGAGCAATAGTTGCAGTAAATTAATTCACTGAGAGTCAATAATGTTTCAAAGGATTAGTCAATAATTAGATTGTTGAATAACTCAATTTGATTAAGCATTGAAGTCTATATTAATTTTAATTGAATTAGATTCAATTAGGTCAAATACAATTTAAGTTATAGGATGATCTAATGCTAAGGAAGATTAAACCCTGATTTGATCAGGATTTGGGTCCAATTAATTTTTAATTGAGTTAGGATCAAATTAGATTAGATTCAATCACTTCTAATTAGATAGAGTTTGCTTGGATGAAACTTGGTTTAAATTTAAAATCAACTTGAATTTCGAATTCAAGATTGAATTCAAAATTTGAATGTTTGAAGTCTCTTACGCCACCTTCCCTTATCCATGTCATTCCTCATCACACAAAACTTGTTTGTGTGTGAGATTTCTCCAGCAAACACTCCACTTTGTTGCCCACTTGGATGAAGATGTGGTTGGTTTTGATTTGAATTTGAAAGGAGTTTTAAATTTGATTGAAACCTCATCCTAATCCCTTCCATCTGCCAGCCACCTTTGTGGAGTTCTTTTTATGCGATAAAAAGGAGTAGTTCTTGATGGTTTTTCATGCCCATATGCTCATGGCAGGTACTTCTTTGATCAAAGAATGGATGAGGATAAGGTTGGTTTGGTTTGAGTTCAAATGAGATTCAAATTCGAACTTTGAATGGGCACTTATCCTATCCTATCATCCTTGATCGGGAACCATAAAAGGAGTTGATTTTTGTGCATTTAGACTCAGATTTTTTTCACCATGAGACATCTGAAAGAAAGAGAGGCCGAACCTTGTTAGGGGCATAAAGATCTGGATGGGTTGCCATCTCTTTGGCATGTGATTGGAAGAGAACCGTCTCTTCTTTGGTGAGTGTTCAGCCTTCATGCTGAATTGTATTTAAGAAAGAGAGAGATCTAGATTAGATCTAGGTAATCCTCTACTATTCCTCCATCCTCCAGCAACCACCATCAATTCATCTTTAACTTCGAAAGGGTCTGAGGTGATGAAGAAGAAGGTCCAATCAGATCAACCACCAGGAGCAGTTTTCATGAGCTAGCATTATCAGAGATAGTAAATTGGTACGAGAGCTTCGTGTAGACGATTTGTAGAGGCTGGACACATTATGCAGTTATGAGCAACCAGCGAGACCTCTAAATCCATATTCACAATCACTATGTTCGATTATCTGCACTCAGGTATTGGGTTCGGATCCCTAAAAGTAGTAGTTTAGATCTATTGCTTTACTAGTTTTCATACACATCATACAGATTTTATTGTTTAGATTTTTTACATGTGCATATACATGCCATAGATCCATATGTAGGATATTTTATAATCAGATCATGTGCTTGCATTGTAGATTAAAATATTTAATTTAAATTTATTTCACTATAAAATTTTTAAAATGCATGCATGAAATTTTTGTGGTATTCTAGCACCTATCATCCCATATTTTATATGAATGTCAGTAGATCTTAATTTACAATTCTAGATCTAATTGGTATAACCTAATTCTTAATTAAGTGTATGTTCAACATGGGTTTAGATTAAAGTTTGAAATAATTTCAATTTTTATAAATATTTTACAAATAATTTATGCAAAAAAAAAAATTATTTTGAAACTGAGTTGGCTCATCCCTGAATTGAGCTGGCTAACATCAATGGGTTGACTAAGTCTGCTACTTGGCCGACTAACTAATAATGAATAGTAACTATTACTATTCGGATCTATGACAACTGGGTCAGCTCAGTTCACAGCTGAATCGACTTAGTATAGTGGGTCGACTAAGTCGCTACTTGGTTGGCTTACTATGATGGAACAGTAACCTATTTTGCCTGCTTGTGGTAACTAGGTTGGCTCAGTTCTTAAATAAGTCGGCTAAAGTTCAAAACTGAGTCAGCTTAGTTCAAACTGAATCAGCCCAATTTGCGTGCCAGAAGTTTTTAAGAGTTTCAGATCTAAAAAATTCTACATAACTTGAAATAAAATTAATTATAAATAAGTTTTTGGATCATATCTAAGTATTTTATGATTTTAAATTTTATTTTTTATGATTAAAATTATTTTAATCACATAGATTAGATGATTTTTACTTTTCTTTCAGATTGTATCGCATACATCAAATCTTAGAGTTTCAAAAATCTAGGATTTTACAGAAAAGTAAGTTTTCTTCCTTTCATATTATATCTTCATGAATAAACAACACCCCTACATACCATAAGAGATCTCCATAGAATAAGAGAGGATCATGAAACTCTACTTTCTCCTATGATCGGACAGTCAAGAAAGTTCAATCTGATTACTATGCTATTAGGCATCTAATCTAATCATATCACATATGATAAAATTTAGATCTAATCTAAATCATATGAGATCTAATCATATCAGATCATAAACATAAAAATTTTATTTAGATCTAATCCAAATAACATAAAATTAGATCTTATATGCATATATAATCATGTTATAATGAATCTGGCTCTGATACCATTGAGAAAATACTGGTAGGGGACTAGCATGCTATTTTAAATTTTTTATACAATGGAAAACTTAGATTGAAATCCTTTAATCTATTATGCATGCTTTAGATCATATCTAAAACCCTACCCTAGGATCTATAGCATAACAAAGAGCATGCATAAATCTGAAAATAGAAATCTACATATATTATCACATTATGCATGCATCTGTAGATCTAATCTACATACAAATCAAGTTCGGAACTTGATACCTGAGCATAGGTAGAAGGACTCCACATCTAAATCACAAGGACTCGAAGATGCTCACAGCCATATAGCGTGTCCAGCCTCTACAGTTGGTCCACTTGAAGTCCTGAGCTGATCGGTTCCTATGGGAGTGCTAGCTCATGATGAAACCATTAAATGGCTGATCTAATTTCTTCTTTCTTCGGATCTCTCGGACTCCTCCAGATCTGAAGATGAAGTACGAGAAGGAAGAAGTGGTAATGGAAGAAGACAAGATGAGAACTCTTTCTCTCTTTCCTCTCTTCCCAAAACCCTAGATCTAATCTAGGTTTTCTCTCACCCAAGAGGAAAGAGCCTTCCTCTAATCTCACATGCCTAAGATAGGCCGCCCAACCCTAGACCTCACACCCCAACAAAAACCCCAACTCACACTGGTTATAATCTCTCTCTTTGTCACACAAAAGGAGGGTTTTTGTAGATGTGGGCGGTGGGGTGGTTTGGATGAAATCAAACTCTCATCCAATCTTAAATTTGAATCAAATTCAAATTCAATGGATCAACTACTTGATCCTTATCAAACCAGCTCTTGATCCTTATCATGAGTGGCCAACCAAGGATCTTTTGGTGTGGAGTTCCATCGCACAAAATCAGATTTGTGCGATGAGAAGATTGGGGTGTTCCAAGGGTGATTGGCTAGAAGAGTTCAAGCTGATTTGGACAGTTGGATTTCATCCAATTAGTTTTCATCTAATCAAATTAGGTTAGACCCAATTGAACAACTTGAACCCAATCCAATTAGGTTTCAAACTTGATTAAATTAGAATTTAATCGAGCCTAATTTTTGATTAAATCAAAAATCAATCACCCTTAGAAAATAGGTCATTTTGATCAAATCCAATTCAATCAGCCTTGAACCAAATGTCATTGCTCAATCAAATTGAGCCAATCAGTGATCTAATTGCTTATCAATTTTTTTTAATTCACTAACCCTTAGCAAATTAATTCATTACAATTTTTGCATCAAGTTAACCAGCAAGATGATTAAACCCTAGAATGATTCTCAATCGTTGATCAGCTACATGATCAGATAGAAACTTCTTTTGAGTATGACCTCATAGGTTCGAACTTAAGCCGGTAGCATAGGAATAACTTTCTAAATCAATTGATGTAACTATCTAGCAATGAGATCCGACATTCAAATAGGTCGAATGATTACAAAGCAACAATCAAGAACCTACTAGTGTATGGTTACCATATAATTCATCCCTTTGATCCTAATGCTCAAGATAACCTAGGGTTTAACTATCAACCTTGTAATAGTCCACCACATTGTATCTCAACCTTTCAAATTCATCACATAGATTATCCTGACTAAGATTTTACTAAATTGAAATATAGTGATGCATTAACTCCATCAATCTAGAAGGGCCAATCCCATCTTGACTCAGACACCGACTATTATAAGTACTTGACTGTATCCAAAAGACTTCCATCACTGAATTAGAAATTCAGATAGTCTAGCACTAAATTATATTTAATTGCTTATAAGTTACTATGATGATTTTAGGTTGGAGAGACACTTATACCCATACCCTTCACGAGCAACTCTTGACAGTAGAGTACTCTGTAGTTGGTCACGTTCAATGAGATATACTCCTACGTCTCACTTGTATACTATACCAATATCTTCACACTACTTGGTTATGAGGATAACCAATGCATATGATACACAATGACCTACATTTAATAATCGCTATCATCCTAGTAATAGTGTATCGTTTGATCGTGAACCAATTTTAAGGACTATACGATAAATCTTTCTTTATTGATCAAGATAGTTTTAAGGACTTCATCACAATAAAGAAGTTCATTAAGAAGATGTATATAATTTTATGATGAATAAGCCAAATAATATTTTATTAATTTATCAATTCATACATATTTACATAATGAGTTCAAGCGTCAACAAGCTGAGGATTGGCTTTAGAACATAATTTTCAACACTGCACCAATCTAACTGGATCGATCACTATCCTCCATGATAATTCTCCGATCAAGAGTATTTAAAAATTAATCATTAATGATGTATGTATCAAATTCTCAACATCTTGAAAATATACAAAATTATTTTTGTTAATTTTTAAGATAAATCATGGACACATACAACATGATTGGTAATCAAAATTATCCATCAAGTACATAAACATGTCTTAAAGAAAGATATGCATCAGCCAAGATTGGCTTCTAGGGTATACATCTAACACTTATCACCCAACCTTGACCTTCCCTTCAACATCTAAGGTCGAGTATCAAAATGAGCTACTTCCTTCGTTTGAAGTGGTGAAGTCACTTCAGACTCAAAAATGAGGGACAAGTGTTGTAAAGGGAACTTATCACGGACCTCGACTTTTCCTCAGATGGCCCATAGCCGAACACTCACCTAGGACCAGTATCGATAGCTTTTTAGAAAGTTGAAGGATTGGGCATTGGAACACAAAATTGGACAATTGGACTATCCTATTGAAATGATTCCTCGACATCAGCCATCACCCAATCTCTAGATTGTACACATGCCGACCCTAAGGTTGGAACCATGTTGATGACAAGAGAACAAGCCCTAGACCACCAGGTCGTTATAGGAATAAAGATCACCCCAAAGAAGTCTCCCAAAATTTTGGATGGTTTCCTTTAATTATGAGCACATGAACTAATATCATGGAGTTAATGCCTATAACCCCCTACCTCAATCATGGGTATTGATCCTCTACTTTCGTTATCGAATTTGGAGGTAATGCATGACTACATCTCTATATAAAGAGGGGCACAGGAGACTTTTAGATAAGTTTTTTCTTCAAGAAAATAAACCCACTCTCTCTATCTCATTCTCTTTCCTCTACTGTTCTTAAGCTCTAGCTGACTTAAGCATCGATGTATCCCTCATTAGAGAATCTCTGGTGAGAGTGGACTTTATTTTCAAGTTTTTCAAAGAGCTCTAGTCCTCGGATAGGTGCTGAACTCGACGTCCATAGGGGATTGACCCCACTTATTCACCTCGGTCTGGATCGAAGACCCGCAGCAACAAATTGGTGCTAGAAAGAGGACACTTGTCCTAACTAATGAGGAAAGAGAAAACGGTAAAGACAATAGTGCACAACAACTTTGCCACTTCATGTCACCAATCATCCCGGCATAATCAAGGGGGAACCATTTGTCTGTTCGTTATAGCAGAGCCTGCACAACCCCCTATCATAGTGGACCCAAGATAGTTTGATGCCCTGGTCCAATAGGTCCAGGCATTTATTATCGTTGTGCAGCAATTGCAGTAGATGACAGAGTAGCAACACCACTAGGAACCCATTCATTAGGTGACCCCTTCTTGACATAGCCATTGGTCTTGCCCAAGGAGTCTAGAGCTAGCCTTCTGGCACACATCATTTGTTCCTACCACCCGATGATCTCCTTCCTGCCAGAGCCCAAGAGTGAGGATTAGTGATGGCATTACCTTGTGTCCTTTAGTGGAGATTCAGCCTTGGGCTACTCTCTACATACTAGAAAATCTTGCGGCGAGGATGATCTTGAACAGAAAGTTTAGGAGATAGAGTGTCAGCTCGATGAAGTTCAGAATGGGACCAAAGGTAGGACAAAGGACTCGACTTCAACTCTCTTCCTCCCTTCTCCCAGATGATACTAGAGGAACCGATTCTGAGTTGATTCAAGATGCCCAAGATAGAGCCATATGGTTGCTTTATGGATCCCCTTGACCACTTGAAGGGTTACAAGACCCCCATGATTCTCCAGGGCATCCCTCTGCCCTGCTTTTCTAGCCACTCTTAAGAAGTCAACATGGATATGGTACTTTGGATTTTAACCAGAGTCCATCCATTCATTCAAGTAGCTTGAAAAATAATTCATCACTTACTTCGGCAAAAATCAAGCATAGTCAAAAAACATTGACAACTTCTTCTTGATCTAGCAAGAAGAGAAAGAATCACTGTGCGACTATATGGTGCATTTTAATGCAGTCATACTTGAAGTGTGTAATTTTGATGAATCCATTGTCATGTTGGTGCCCCAGTGAGGTCTTTGGAATGGGAGGCTTATTTTCTCCCTAGACAAAACTTTTCTGAGGGACTATGTTGACCTTCTAGCATAAGCTCAAAAATATGTGTAGGTGGAAGAAGCTCGGATCATGTGTAAATAGGCTGAGGGAGGAAGAGGGAGGAAGAACTGCCAATAAGAAGTAGGGTTGGGGGGGACCTATATGGCTCGGATTGGAGGAGAATCCTCTTGACCATCGAAGAACTCTAGATCGAGGAGTCTGCTTTGATGGTTTAAGAATTACATTCCCCTCTCCGCTCCTTAGTTCCAGATCCTAATGGAAATCAAGGGTCAAGGGTATCTTCATCAACCTCAATCAAGGAAATCCCAACCGATGAGAAGAAGCAAGAGGAAGTACTACTATTTCTACCATGACTATGGCTATAATATTGACGACTCCCTCCAATTGAAGGATGAAATTCAACCCTTTATTCGGAGAGGCTACCTCGGCAAGTATGTTCGAGAGTGAGAGAACCACACAACCAAGAGCCACCTCAGCACCAACATGATAGGGAAAATATCTGATCCATGGTTGGTGTCATCAACATAATTTTAGGCTTTGCCGATGGCAAGGGGCTAGAGAATTGAGCTGAAGACATGAAGAGGCAGGGTATTAGGGATGTTTCATTTCTGATGATGACTGCTGTGGAGTTCAACTTCTCATAATGATGCTATCATCATATCAATGACCATAGCAAATTATAATGTAAAAAAGATTTTAATTGATTATGAAACCTTGGCCGACGTATTATTTTATGATGCCTTTCAATGAATGAGATTGCCTATTGATCGGCTAAGGAAAGTCAATACTCTCCTGATCAGATATTTTGGAGATTCCATAGTAGTCGAAGGAGAGATAACTTTATTAGTGATCATTAGATGAGATCCTTGGCAAAATACTATCCAACTTACATTCTTCATAGTCTGGGTGCCCTCTGCCTACAACTTAATCCTTGAATGACCTAGGTTGAATGCATTATGAGCAATAGTTTCCATATATTACCTACTAGTGAGATTCCCGACTCGAAATAAGGCTAGAGAAATCCAAGGAGATTAGATGCTTGCTTGATAATATTTCTTGGCAATGATAAAGGGGAAAAAGCTAATAGAGGTCTTACCAATCAAGGACCATAGAGAAGAGTCAAAGGAGGCCCAAAGAGAGCCAGCCAAGCGACTTATCACAATCCCATTTAGAGATGATTCGAGTAGGACTTTTCAGATCAGGGCGAAGCTGACGTCAGACCTCGGGGATCGACTAATAGCATTTCCATGAGCCAATAAGGATGTCTTCGCTTGGTCAGCACATGACATGCCAGGTATACTCTCTAACATCATTGTTCATAGGTTGAATGTGGACTTGGAGCATCAACTAGTTCGATTGAAAAAGAGAAGCTTCACCTCATAGAGTGCCAACGAGTAATTGAGGAGAAAGTAGACAAGCTCCTAATTGCAAGATTCATCCAAGAAGCCCATTATCTAGAATGGCTTGCCAATATCATCATGGTCAAGAAGGCCAATGGCAAATAGAAGATTTATATCAATTACACTGACCTCAATAAGGTATGTCCGAAGGATAGCTTTCCACTTTCGAGAATTGACCAGCTCATAGATGCCACCTTGGGTCACGAACTGCCAACTTTATGGATGCCTTCTCGGGCTATAATAAAATTTGGATGGCACCCAATGATGAGGAGAAGACTATGTTCATAATTGACAAAGATTTGTATTACCATAAAATAATGCATTTTGAGTTGAAAAATGTGAAGAGAAAAATCATCCGATCTGATCAGATCGCCAAGGTGCATCTGAAAAATTTTTTGTTTTAAGGATTCCATAACAATTATGCGTTACCTTGTTCATAGTGGAATAGAGATCAAAATCTCTAGGGAGACTTGAATCTGATGCCTTGCAAGGTTTGAACGCACAGATCCTCTACTTCTGATGCATGCCAGGCTCTATAAGAAAGAGGGATGATCTTCAGGATATTGCACCTTCTGAAGGCAGCAAGAGAAGGAACAAATCTGATCTTGGATGTGACCCTTTGCACCAAGATGTTGGATGCCTAGAGATTTTCATGCTAAGGAGAAAATCAGTGCCCAAAGAAACCCCATGCAAGATTTGTCGCACAACACCTCATGGTAATCCTCCTCTCTTTCTTTTGTTTTGTCGCACCAAACAAAGTCAGATTGGATCACCAATGGTTGGGGCCTTCCCTTTTATAGATGATACCTCATGACCCAATTGGGTTAGGATACTAATTCAAATTTATTTTGAATTAGTTGCAACCTTATCCAAATAAAAAACCCAATGCAGAAAGGAGAGCGCCTAGCTTTGTGCGTGAACTCCCTTCACATATGCACATGGATCGAAGATTATTTGCACTCCCTCATCTTCTTAGCCAGCCACCTCATGAGAAAAAATCTAAGATAATTGGGACTCTAAAGATCTTATCCAATTTGGATCCAAATTTGGCTCAATTCGAAACTAATTCGAATCAGATTCAAACCAAACTCGAAGAGACTGTCAATCCTAATCTAATTAGAATTTTGATCTAAGTCTAAATTAAATTTTTAACCTAATTAAATTTTAATTAAATCATATCCAATCTAAAATTAATTAATATATAAATTCAATGTCGTATGAATCTTTTGGATCATTAATTAGATCATTATCATCTCCAGAATTAAACCTATACCTCATGTCCAATGCTAGCTCGATATATACAACTGTTTAATCCTGTATGATCTCTAACTAAATTCTTAATTAAGCTAATCTATTTATTCCATCAAGTCACATACTTTCAAATTGAATGCATAGCTTAGGTCAATTTTTTTCTACTTTGCCTAACTTTGTGCGTGACTCCATAGGTTCGAATACTAAGCCGGTAGCATAAAAAACTATTTTTTATACTAATTGAAGTTATATTCTAGCAATGATTTTCGACATTCGGATAGGTCAAATATTTGCAAGACAACACTTAAGAACCTAAAAATATGGTTATGGCATAATTTATCCCTTTGACCCTGAATGCTCATAACTACCTAGGATTTAACTGTCAACCTTAGATTAGTCATCCACATAGTATTTCAATCTTTTCAAATCTTGTGATCTATCACATGGATTGCCTTAATCAAGATCTTACTTAATTGAGATATAGTGACACATCAACTCCTAAAATTTGGAGGGATCAATCCTATCTTGATTCACACACAGACTACCATAAGTACTTGACTATGCATAGAATCTTTCATCATTGAATTAGAAATTCAGGTAGTCCGATACAAAAGTACAGTGAGTTGCTTGCAAGTCACCATGGTGATCTCAGATTAGAGAGATACTTACATTCATATTCTTTACTAGTAGCCCTTGACAACAAAGTGCTCCACAGGTGAGTCACTTGTTCTGTGATGATGTACTCCTACATCTCATCTGTATGCTATATTAGTGTCTCTATACTTCTTAATTAAGAGGACAACCAACCTATATAGCACATAATGACCTACACTAGATAAACATCATCATCCTTTAATGACATATCATTTGATCATGAACATGTTTAGAAACTATTCGATAAATCTTTCTTTATCGATTGTCATATAGTTCTAAGGACTTCATCACAATATTAGAGCTCAATTAAAGAAGATGTATACTTTATGATGAATTATGCTAAATAACTTATTAATTCATAATTCATATACAAATTATGAAGAGCACAATCATCCAAACGATTGGCTTTAGAATATATTTTTTTAATAACTTTCACTTGGACTAAAGCCAATCGGTACGGTATCTAATACCCATCTTCCATTTAAGTTAGTCAAACTCTTTGATTCTGAAGGCTTTAGCAAATTGATCGGCCAAGTTCTCCTTTCCATCGATCTTTTGAAGATCGATGTCACCTCTATCCACTGTTGAAAAATATATCCTAAAGTCAATCATCTATATTGTAGATGATTGTATTCTATATATGTATATGAATTATAAATTGATAAATATTATCTAGCAGATTCATCATAAGGAATACATCTTTCTAAATAGAACTGATATGTTATGATGAAGTCCTTAGAGCTACATTCAAAATAATAAAGGAAGATTTATCGTGTGGTTCTTAAATGCTGCTCGTGATCAAATGATACAATTATTATAAGGATGATAATTATATTGAATATAAATTATTGTGTGTTATATTAGTTGGTTGTCCTCTTAATCAAGGTGTATGGTGACATGGGTATGGCATATGGGTGATATGTAGGAGTATATTTCACTGAGCATGACCACTTCTGAAGTACTCTACTGTTGAGGGTTGCTCTGATGGGATATGGATATATGTGTCCTTCTGACCTGAGGTTGCCTCGGTGACTTGCAAACAACTCATTGTACTTTGGTGTCGGACAATCCAAATTTTTAATTTGATGATGCAAGGCTTCTGGATACACTCAAGTACTTGTGAAGTTTGAGTGCGAGTCAAGATGGAATTGATTGGTCCAAGTAAAATTGAAGATGATGCATCATTGTGTTTCAATTTAGCAAAATTTTGACCAAAGTAGTCCTAATGAAGAGTCATAGAATTTTTGAGGTTGAAATACAATATGGGCCACTCATCCTGTGTTGACAGTTTAACCCTAAGTCATCCTTGAGCATCAAGTATCAAAGGGATGAATTATACGGTAACTATATCCACATGGGTTATAAAGTGTTGCTAGGCACAAATTCGATCTATCTAGGCATCAGAAACTATTGCTAGATGGTAGCTTCAATTAGTATAAAAATTGATTCCTATGCTACTGGCTTAGGTTTCAACCTATGGGATCACACACATAAAAGTATCTATCTAATCAAATGGCTGATCGATAATTAT
The DNA here is from genome assembly GCF_000442705.2 of Elaeis guineensis. Lineage (NCBI taxonomy): Eukaryota > Viridiplantae > Streptophyta > Magnoliopsida > Arecales > Arecaceae > Elaeis > Elaeis guineensis. The sequence goes on from NC_026000.2 coordinate 93,817,501, forward strand.
AAATCATTGAAGGATTTAATTATCAATATGATTGATGATTAATCCTTTACAAAGGTTGTAATAAATTATTTACTAATAGTTGATAAATTATAAAAATAATTAATTAATAATTTAATTATTATTGACTCAATTTGATTGAGCAATGAAGATTTGATCAAATCTAATTGAATTAGACTCAGTTAGGTTTACTTTGGATTGATTGGATGCAGCCCTATTGGATCACAAGGCTTGTTCCAATTGATCCTTAAGATGCAAATCAAATTTTGAGTTGAATAAGATTCAATTAGTTTGATATAAACTTTGATTGGATCAAATCTTATTGAACAATAGGCTTGATTAGATCAAGCCCTATTGAATAAGAAATGCTTCCCATAGATAGGATCTTAATCTAACTAATTCTCTAATTGGATTGGAGCCTAATTGGTTTCATAATTGAGCTAGGACCTAATTAGTTAGTTTGTTATAACTAATTTCTATGTTAGTTAGGATTGGGTCCAAAAATTAGTTAGAGTTGGAACAAGATTCATAAGTCCTATTTGGAATAAGGCTGAACCAATTCCAAAACCCATCTATTTAAGATCTCTCTATGCGTAAACTCCTCTTTACCATAAGTATTCATGCCTCACACAAGGTCCCACATCCTCTCCTCTATTCTATGTAAAAAGAAGCTATCTCCTCCTCTTTTTGTCGCCGAAAAAAAGAAGGGGCATCCAAGAGTTGGATGCCCCATATTCCATATGTCTAGGCTTCCTTCCCAACCCCTTTTGAAGGAATTTTTTGAGAATTTTGCTGCTAGTTCTTAGTCATCAAAGAGAGGCTCTCTTTTTGGTCTTACAAAAAAAAATTAAAAAAAAAATTCCAATGAGAGAAAGAGAAGGAAGAAGAAGGGTCTTCTTTTTAGTGCGCAGTCTTGGAGAAGGAGTTCTTCTCTCAATTTTTTTTAGAATAAAAATTAGATTGAATCTAATTTTTATTCTAAAAATTTAGAAAAAAAATATCAAAAAAAATTGGTTGGATGTTTGGGGCTTCTTTAAGTTCCAAATCAAGGAGAAAAAGGGAGAAGAAGAGAGAAGAACGGTTCTTCTCTTAGGTCTTTTTTTTGGGTACTTCTAGAACTTAAAATTTTATATAATTTTTAGAATGAGAAATTAGATTAGATTTGATTTTTATCATAAAAAATTAGAGAAGAAAAGTTCTTCTTAAAGGTATGGAAAGAAGAGAGAAAAATTTTCTCCTGTGCGTGGAAGAATTGAGAAGAAATGTTCTTCTCTTGATCTCTATCATAGAGATTTGATGTGTGGATCCATGAAGAAAAGAAGAGAGTCTCTTTGTTCTTTATCTTCTTAGTGTTCCTCTTAGATCAGTCAAAGCATGGTGCCTTTGCGAGCTAGCACTTCTGGGGTCATTGATCAATACAAAGGCTTCATATGGATACTTGTAGAGATCGAAGATGTGTATGGCTGTCGAGCATCATGAAGGACCAACTACCATGGATTTTAGATATGATGATGTGCTACCCACACTCAGGTGTGGAGTTTTGAATTCAATTCATATTTAGATATGATCTAAATATAATTTAGATATGATCTAATTTGATATAGATGTGATCTATATTTGTTAAATTTTACATTTCATATTTACATACATACATATTAGTTTATGTTATAGTTTCTATATGGTAGTTTTAGATTAGATCTATGAATATATTATAGATTAAATTATTTAATCTACATATATTCTACTGTAAAAGTTTATAAAATGCATGCATGAAATCACCATGCTTTCCTTTAACTAGTATCAGAGTGAAGGTTCATTATGACATAAACATATATGCATGTAGAGTTGAAATATAGATTTAGTAATACATGAGATGTATTATGATCTGATTTTAAATATAATTTAATGTAAAAATTAGATCTAATATAATTTAGATTAGATCTAAATTTTTTACTTATATGATATATGAGTAGATTAGATGATCTGATTAGCAAGTACATGGATTGGATTGATCATCAGGCCATCCGATCATAGGTGCAATAAGGGTTTAAAGGCCCTCTCTTCTTATTCGATAGAGTGCTCTTATGACGTGTAGGGGTACTATGTGATTTAATCCCATGAAGAAGAATGTGAAAGAAAAAATTTACTTTTCTGTAAAATCTTAGATGTTAAAATCTTAGGATTTGTTGTATGTAATACAAAACTTGTGTTGTATAAAAAGTTAAACATCTAATCTGCATGATTAAAATTATTTTAATTATAACAAATAAAATTTAAAATCATAAAATATTTAGATATAATCTAAAATTTATTATGATTAATTTTATTTCAGTTTATGCAAGAATTTTTAGATCTGAAATTATGTGATACTTGTTGGCACACTAACTGAGCTGACTCAGTTTTGAATTGTGTCGACTCAGTCCTCTGATTTAATTGGCTCAATGCTGACTGACCTGACCCAGTTATCTCAGGCCAAACAATAATGGTTACTGTTCATAATCAGTTAGTCGATCAAGTATCAGACTTAGTCAACCCACTGAAGTACGTCAATTAAATCAGGGATGAGCCGACCTAGTTTACAGAATAGAAAATTTTACATAAAAATCATGTAAAATTATTTTACAAAAATTAAAATGATTTCAATTGATAAGCTTAACCCATGTTAATGCTATACTTAATTAAAAATTAAAAAAATATATTTTAGATCTAGAATTATGAGTAAAGATCTAATGATATTGCATAAAATATGGAGCATGGGTTAGCTCAAATCAGGTCCTTTTAATTGGGTTAGACCTAAGGTTAGAATCAAAGACTTAATGGACTAAAAAGTATAGTTGATCAAATCTATCCAATAGTTGATTTAGATTAGGTCAAAGATCTTTAGATCAAACATAATAGTTACAATTGATCGAGTCTATATTTTTGATTAAACCAAATGGACCTTCACTATGGCTTAATGGTTAAGCCCGAGTCATTGGACTAAATAGATCGCAAGATGACTTGAGTTGACCCACATCGTTAAGGTTAATCAGTACAACTGATTTAAATGCCTTAGACCAATTTATCAATTGGATCGATTTATCTTTAGTCCTTCTCATGACTTATTGAAGTCGGTGGAAGAATTTATGACGTGTTGATTGGATCTGCTAGTCACCAGTCCTTTTCATGATTTGGTAAAGTTAGTGAAAGAATTTATGACTTGCAGATCAACTAATATCTTCTAAAATATATTAATCAAATATTCTAAATTATTAGATCCATAAAATGAGCTAGTTATGAAGATAACTAGATCATAGCCTCCTATTAAGGTGTATGATAATGCATCCAACATTCTAAATAGACATTGAAGGTGCCACATGCCTAGTGTCTATTGGGTATTGAATTATCATTCATCATATTACCTTTTTGTTGTGTCCTTCAGATCAATGGTTAGGTTGGCCGAGCCACACTCGACCTTAGGCATTTGTTTGCTGGATGCACTTGATATAGTCATATTAATGGTTGGATCTAAGCAGGTTTTTTAGTAGAGGTGCCACACGCCTGTTGAAGAGATATCTGGGGCAAAATTTGATTGCTAAAAATCATTTGGAGAAATAATTGGTTATGAGCCTACCCATGGATGTACTAGAGTTGGTCGAGCCATACTCGGGCCCGAATGCAGTCTGTGTGGATTCTAGCACCCACTAAGGAATTGAAATAATTTCTTAGATTGGAGGTAAAGACTACCAATTCATATAAAATAGTAGAAGAACCTTTAGACTAAAGTCTAAGTATTTAGACTAAAGTCTAAGTCTCTAGGCTTAAAACAGTTCATATACTAATAGGTCAATTGTTCTCTTTTCAGAAATGGCTAGAACATTATCGCTCTGTTCACTGTTAGACAGTGACAATATTATCAGACCTAACTTCGATAGCTAGTATCGAAAGTTAAATATAATTTTTGAGCTGAATTGATCAAGAAGTCTCAGGTTAACTTAAACAGGCTTAAAAGAGAAATCAGTAAATAGTTGCTGGTCAAAGTAGTTATATATAACTCCTTGAAGTTTCTCTATTAGTAATACTACTACCTGGGTGTAGGATTCTGACAGTATAAGTCAAATTTATAAATAGTTTCAAAAAGACTTCAGGATAGTAGAAGATTTAAAAATGACAAGAGATTCCTTAATGTAGGAAATGAAAGTCTATTCCAATCTTAACATTAAGAATCATTGAGCTTGTTTTCAACCCTGATGATGTCATTTTAAGTGATTGTCACTGTTGTCCAATCTTATTGATGGTGTCAATAAGAATGATTATTGTGATATCATTATGAATGATACTGCAATAATGAGTGGACAATTGAAAATGACATAAACTCAGTACCATAGCCTGTTAGTGTAAAGTACATATCTAACTAGCATCCTAGATTAGATAGTGTCAATGAAGCCTACCTTTAGCATAGTTGACTTAGTCACCTTTTATTGGAAAGGATGAATGAGCCAGTGATGCTCTGAGTTTGATATATATTGATGTATTTACACTCATGACCATAAATGCAAGAGAAGGGCTAACTACTTCATTAAAATCTCTGACGACCTATCTTGGAATGGGTGTATCTTGCTTATGAAGCACAAGTCTGAATCGATTGAAATGTTCAAAAGATTTCATGATGAGGTAGAAAAATAGACTGCAAAGAGTATTAAAACTCATCCGTTAGACTGATGAAGTGAATATCTTTACAGTAAGTTTTTGACATATCTTGAAGAGAATTAGATTCTCTCTTAATGGACCACTCCTACGACATCACTATTTAAAAAGATATCTGAAAGGAGGAATCGAACTTTGTTAGACATGGTTCGGTCCATATTGAGATTTGTTGGTTTGTCAGAGGTTATGTTTTAGAGACTACTTGATATGTACTCGAGAATATTCCGAATAAATTGGTCATATGAGATATAGACTTGGGTAATTTGATACTCTCTTATCTTAGGATTTGGGGTGTCGAACTTATGTGAAACATTCACAAACAACTAGCTTGGATCTTGATCTAGTAAATATTGTATTAGGGATATTTCTTCTACCTTCTTGATGGACATGATGTTGGATTTCTGTAATGCAGTGGAATATAATTTTCAAAAATTTTTCATACATTCAACTATTAAAAACAAGTTTAACAATTAAATAGGACTACCAGAATATAAAACCCTAGGAACACCTTGATGATTACAATCAAACAATACTAGCATTCAGATTAACAAGAAATTAGAAGTCATATACCAAACATGAAGATGAGGATCTGGTAATAAAAGAAACTCAACAAGACTCCAAAGTAGAAGCCCTCTAACGGTGATCCACATGGAACAGTTCAAGGTCCTTCCCAAATTGACGTAGTGCTGCAGCCATCTTTATAAGTTCACTACCAATCATCCTTCTCAAGAATGAGTTGCACCACTACCTATATGCCTTCAAAACCTCCATAAGAATCACACTAGGAATCATTCCTTATAAGAACTCACTATCCAAATCAGATTTAGATGTTCAACACTTGAACAATCTGAATCTTAGGACAAGCAACAATTACTTTTCATTTCCCTCTTGATTTCCTTTCTAATTTTCCTCTTCTTTTTCTTTTCAAAATTTTTTCCTTTCTTTTCTCACATAATCCTATGCCTAAAACCCTTTGAATTGATACCATATCCCATATGGGGTGCCCCTTAAATAAGAAAAGAAGGGGCACCACAAACAATCCCAAGGGTCGCCAACTCTTGACGTCCCATATTTCTTACACATTTAGATAAATTTCAGCATAGAAACCAAAGGATAAATGAGTTAGGCATGGAAAAAGAAGAGTTTCACAAGCAGAAGGACTCCTCCTCTATGCACAAAAACCAAGGCATCATCTGATGGCGCATGGGATAAGGGATTAACGTGAAATCAAGAGTCCAAAACAAGGACTTTTCCAATATTCAACATACAAATGAGTGGGCATCCTATTTATTTTCTAGCATGTGATTTTCTTCATAGAGAAGGACTCTTCCTTCTCTTCTACATCCACACATCCTAAGGCACCATCATATGATGCGAGAAACAAAAATATGCATGGAATATTGAAGGGAATTTAAGAGAAGTAAAACAGAAGGACTCCTCCTTCTTAATGCGAAAATAAATGGGGTGTGGTCCTTTTATTTCTTGCATGTGGTTGCATGGAGGAATTTAAGATTAGGTGAGACACTTTCAAAATAAATTAGTTAAGCCATCTTATGTCTTAAGGATTGAACCTAATCTCATTGGGTCAAGACAACAAGTCAAGGGTTAGCACAAACACCTTTGCATTGAACCCAATTGAGAACTTGGGTTAATTCATGTACTAGTAATTTAATTAATCAATAAAATTTATAATAAATTCAAATAGATTAGAGAAACATTAAATTTCTATTGTGTATGACCTATTGGGTTCCATATCTAGCCAGTAGTAGACTCAAACTCATGACCTAATCTGATTAGGTCAGCCCAAAGGCATCAATTTATTAGAACACCTTCTAATTAATTTTTAAATTAAATTTTTTTAATTTTTATAAATCTACAAGTCAAGATTGATGTCTAGCAATGTGTCATGACTACCCATAAGATATAAAATTTGATGAAAATATCAAAATTATCCTTCTGTGATGAGTTACCGTGTAATTTAATCCTTCGATCACACAACATCCCAGACAGGCTAAGGGTATGGAATCATATCAAGTCTAAATACCTATCCTTATGTATCTCGATATGATGATGATGACTCGATTGATAAATCAGTAGAAACTATTTGTACTGTTTATCCCTATTTTGGTCAGAGACTCTCAGAGTCATCATCTTATGAGATCATAAAGGATGTTCTCTCCTCTTATAAGGAGTGATCGATTCCATATTGACCACTCACAACCTCCATGCACACTTCACCAAACCTAGAATAGCTCACATATATCTTAAAATGGCATGCTAAGAAATAAACCAAAGTAAGGATCTATATACACAAGGTACCATAGTGATCTCAGATCAACGGATCACTTGCACCACTCCCACTGGAGAATCATCTATCGACATGCTGTATGGCTCCATTAGATGTTCTCTGTATGGATCAATTTAGTGAACTCATTCTCTAATGAGTACCTACATTCTTGTATTAGTGTCATAATACAAGTGATTGTGAGATCGATCACCCTCTTCATTGAGCATACATAGGATGTACTAGTCTTACCGGCATCATCGATCTCCAACTTGATGATCCAATGATTGAAAATATTTTAGATTGAGGCTATCAAGATTTTAGGTCTTACTAGCATGATCTCATCATGGCCCTAAAATCATTGTCCTAATCTATGGGGTTTATCATAATCATAAAAATATGATGTAGCAAATGATAAAACACAATACCTCATAAATAAAATAATCAATGTCATACAAATGAGCATGAAGATAATACAAGAAAGTCCCTATGCATCACACATGTGATTGACTTATAGGGCGCTATTCTTTCAATCTCCCATTTGCACTAAAGCCAATTATCACTGTACCTAATGCTCATGCAATCAAGATGGCAAATACACTGTTACTATGTAAAGGCTTAGTGAACTGATCCATTATGCTGTTCTTTATATGAACTCATTTTATGATCAAATCATGAATGAGATGAAAGTGCCATAGGATGTGCGTAGGTTCCTGATGAGACCACATCCAACTTAGTGATGAACCCTTTCATCAGGTGACTTTCCTTATGAATCTTTACTAACAGCAGTTAACTGAGTCAAATATAGTATTGTTGTATGAAACTCTTCCAATTCACTACTTTTCTAGTACTTCTCAAGTACTTTGAGAATATTTTTCACAGTTTTTCAAAAATCCTATCATAGATCTGCTTGAAATCAATGATTATGCATAAGGTATAACCATATCAGGCTAGTACATTGAATATATGGGTAAGTAAACACTTTAACACCCATTCATATTGAACCCCTTCAACATAAAATTCATGTATCTTGACTGAGATAAACCTAGCAACCACTTAGATCTATCTCTATAGATACCATGTATATTGGATGCTACACTCAAGTCTTTTCCAAGAAAACTTTTATGATAAGTATGTTTTTGACCGAGTGCAACATTGGGACAACCTTCCCAATATGCTATATGTCTTCCACATACATAACCAAGAAGTTAGTAACACTCCCACTTGTCTTCTTACACACACATGGTTCATCCATATTTTAATAAAGTCAAATATTTTGACTATCTCATCAAAAATAGAAGTACCAACTCCTCGATGTCTGCTTTAGTCCATAAATGAATTTGTCCTCCCACTAGAAACAAACTCTCTAGATGGTGTGCGGCTATAGCAAGCCAAAATCTGAATTGACATTCTTGTTAGCAATCTATTGGGTCATGCCCATAGGTGCTTCAACCAAAGTCTATACTTAGTTGATGTACAGAGAGTCCATTTCAGATTTCATAGCTTCAAGTCATCTGTCAGAGTCTCTACTCATGATTATTTTGGAGCAGATCAAAAAAATATCATTCACAATGATATGTGGTGTACTGTCATTCTCAATGATAAATCCATATCTGAGTGGTATATTATATACTTTTATTGACCTTTAGAGAGGATGTGTGTGTCATAGTAATACCTCATCAATGGGCACATGTGGTCGAAGATCAACTTGTGGAGACTCCACAGGTTTTGATAGGATAGTTCATATGTCTTGAACTTCTCAAGTTCAATTATCCTCCCACAATCCCTTTCTTAGATAATTTTTTTTTTCAAAAAGTGGCATACCTACTGACAAAATACCTTTTCGTCCAGCAGGATGGTAAAAATAGGATCACATACTACTCTTAGGATAACCTATAAATATATATAAACCTAATCTAGCACAAAGCTTATGTATATCATGTTGGAATTTGGGGTTTGGTGCATGCATCTGTATTTCAAAATTTTATTTTCTAAACACCACAACAGAGAATAAGATTAAAATACTTTTAATCTGAATTATGCATGCATAAAAATATAAAACCACATTGATCTATCTCATATGCTGAAATTGATATATGCTAAAATTCAGATTCTGATCAAATCACATACCTGCTTCACAATCTTTTTCTTTGAATCAGGATCTGAAAGAGAAGAGGTTCTCTCTTATCTACACATATATCCGACCTCTACGAGTATCCACTCGAGATCAGTCTGGAACAGTCTTCTTTAATCTGAATTTTGGTTCTGTAAAATTCAGCCCACTGAATCTGAACGAAGTCTGGATCATGATCAACGCTTGATCTTTCACCTTAATCTTCTTCTTCTCTAGAGTTTCTCTTTACTTTATGCTGCTACAAAATACCAGCAACCAGGAAATTGTGAGATGCCTAACACCTTGGGTGTGAAACTTCTTGGGACTCGCGTCCCAAGGGATGGGTGTGTAGAACGCCTAAGAGAAGAGAAATGGAGAGGAAGAGAGGGCGTGGGGAGAGCCTTTGGGTGTGAGGGGCTGCTGGTTTGGATGCTCTAGAGATCTTAGGAGAGGTCCCTTTAAATAGGCACAAGGATTGAATCCTATTCAATCTTATAATAGAAGTCCTACTTGCATTGGGTTTCCTATTAACTTAAGTTATCCAACTTACTTTAAGAGATCCTTTAGGTGCTAACTATTGGAGCCCTTGCACCCATAATTAGATATCCCAAAATACACCTAAGAGATGCCCTATAAGAGAACTAAAAGCCCTATAATCAACGGACACATCCAACTTGATCAAATCAAGGTGGTGCCCAAAAATAACTATTAAAGGAATTAATTAGGGACTCGCACCCTTAATTAATATGATCCATAACTTTAGACATTCAATAATTGAAGTCTCATGAATCTTATTCATATAGATTATTAGTAAGTAATTAAGTTAGAATTATCTTATCAAATAAGTAATTCCAATGGAAAGAGAAATTAGGTCTAACCATGTGTTAACTAGATTATTATGAACCCAATGAGTTTCTCTAAGCCCAATTGATATTTCATAAGCTCAATTATTTATTCCATACCTAATTTCTTTGTTGTATGATCTCGTAGGTTCAATTCTATCTAATAGTGAAATATACAATGATCTTTATTATGATATCATTGAAACTCTTTTCAATGGATCAGAACAATTCTAATCTAACTCAGTAAGAATTATTGATCCAGAACGATCCTAGTGAGCTCTCACAATCCACTAGTGATATCTAGCAGTATGTAGTAGCAATTTAGTAGAACTAAAATGAATCTCTAGGTGTAGTTAACGTATGATTCAGTCCCTCCATCGTGAGTCCCGATTAAATGGTAGGTCATGGATAAATCGTCAAACCTCAACCTCAGTCATATGATAGATTCGATTAGCTCAAGTTCAATTGTGACTTTTATGAAAATTTTTTTCTAACAATCACACTACTATTGTCATAGATTCATGGATTTAGCCTTTCAAATCCCATAGGACTACTCCTCTCTATCAAGGTCGATAGATCCTATCTTGATGTGCACCCCATTCCTACAGTGGACCAACTGTCGTTAATATCCACTACAAGGGCTCATTGAAATCAATATTTATATGTCAGTCAAACTTCAGTAGCCTCACTATGAGCAGCAGTACCATCTCAAATCAAAAGATCAGTCACACAACTATAACATCGGGATAATCACTGATAATCGAATAGAAATCCAAGTGATCTCTCATATGGTCACGCTCAGTACTAGTTATTCTCTAATAACTATCCACACTCATCATCCTATATCTCTACACAGTAAACCAGAGACTCATCTATCCTCAAGAAAGTGATTGTGCACCAGTCTATCCAGATCTATCACCGTCTTCATGATGATCCTATAATCGAAAGTCTTTAGGAATTAAATATATGTCTCTAATTCTCAACACTTTGAGAATATGTTTTGAAACTAATTTCATAGATGATTCAAGGATACATCACACTTGAATAAAAAAAAAATTACCCTTTTATTGATCATATCAATATATTAAGTATAAACTTATGTCCTAAAATTATTACAATGTGTCAGTCTTATTAGCTTCTAGGACATACATCTAATAATCTTCCACTTGGACTAAAGTCAATTGGCCACAAATCTAAGTCCTATCTTCTCAAGGTGAACTTCCATTTTCAGTTGGCTCAATTGCTTAGTTAGCGGTCTGCCATGTTATCTATGGAGTCTATTTTTCACACCTCGATATGTTTCTTTTCGAGGTAGTCACGTATGATATGAAAATGTCGCTCGATGTGCTTAGATTTTTGATGAGACCTCGGCTCCTTAGCAAGTGCTATGGCTCTATTGTTATCGTAGTACAACGGTATGGCATCCGATGTCATAACCTCAAGTTCTGTAACAAACATTTTGAACCAGAAGCCTTCCTTTGCAGCATTTGAAGCAGCGACATACTCAGCCTCCGTGGTCGAATCTGCTATGATGGGTTGCTTAGAACTTTTTCAGCTAACTGCATCACCATTGCAAACAAACACGTATCCTGATGTAGACTTTCTGTCATCAGAATCAGACATAAAGTCTAAGTCAGTATAGCCCTCGACTCGTAACTCAAAATCACTTCTAAAGATCAAAAATAAATTCTTAGTCCTTCTTAAGTACTTAAAGATATTCTTCACAGCTATCCAATGCTCTTCATCTGGATTCGACTGATACTTACTCATGACACTCACGATAAAAGCAATATCAGGTCAAGTACATAGCATGGCATACATGAGGATTCCTATGGTCGAGGCATAAGGAATCCGACTCATGTGCTATATCTCCTCAGATGTGATCGGACATATCATCTTGAAGAGACTAATACCATGCCTAAGAGGTAAGAGACATCTTTTAGAGTTTTTCATGCTGAACCTCTTCAGCACCTTCTTTATGTATAGCTTTCGTGATAAGCCAAGAATCCATTTAAGTCTATCCGTATAGACCTTTATTTCGAGAATATAGAATGCTTCTCTTAGATCTTTCATGGAGAATTCTTTGGACAACCATCTTTGACCATGGTCAGCATGGGTATGTCATGCCCAATAAGGAGAATTTCATTCACGTACAATACGAGAAGGTGATCGCACTCCTACTGACCCTCTTGTACACACAAGATTCATCTTCATTTTTAATGAAATCAAATGATTTGATTATCTTATCAAAATGATAGTTCCAACTCTGAGAAGCTTGCTTTAATCCATAAATAGATCTTTGCAGCTTGCAGACTCTGTGATCACCATCACCAGACGTGAAATTCATAGGTTGCTCTATATAGATATGTTCCTCAAGGTATCCATTCAGGAAAGCAGTTTTCATATCTATCTGCCAGATTTCATAATTATAGTAAGCCGCAACAGCAACCAAAGTGCGAATAAATTTTAGCATGGCTACAGATGAAAAATTTTTTTGATAGTCAATGCCCTTGCGCTGACTATAATCTTTTGCCACAAGCCTAGCTTTATAGATCTCTACTTTACCATTGGTACCTATTTTTTTTTTATAAATTTATTTACACCCAATGGATACGATACCCTCAAGTAGATCCATTAAAGTCTAGACTTGGTTCGAGTGTATCGAGTTAATTTCTGACTTCATAGCATCTAACCATTTCTCGAAATCGATGTCAGATATCGCCTTGTCAAAGGTTTAAGGATCATCACTATGACCCTTATCTTCCATAAGGAATATTTTCTTTACTTTCTCTGTAAGCATATCCATGTACCTTTTAGGAGGTCAGAAAATCCTACTAAATCTATGAGATGGTAGAGGAACATCAACTACTAGCTCATGGACTATGGGTTCCTGAAGATCTATAGCTCTGGACTCTTTAGAGACTTTCTCTTCGAGCTCCACTAACCTCCCACTGCTGCCATCCTGGATAAACTATTTTTCTAGGAATACGATATTTCGACTCACAATCATATTGTGATCTTATGAAAAGTAGTAGTATCCCATAAATTTTTTTTGATATCCTATAAAGTGAGCTATAATAGATCTATCCTCTAGCTTATCCACCATCTATCTCTTGACATAGGCTGGATATCTCCAAATCTTGAGATAACCCATACTCGACTTCTTACCGAAGCATATCTCATATGGTGTGGTAGGAATAGACTTTGATGGAACCCTATTCAACAAGTGAATGATAGTTAACAAGGCATATCCCCAAAGAAATAAGGGTAGATCAGTGAAGCTCATCATGGATCGGATCATATCCAATAGGGTCCTATTCCTCCTTTCGGATATCCCGTTGAGCTGAGATATTTCAGGAGGGGTCCATTAAGAGACTATGCCATTGTCCTAAGATATTTCAAAATTTTTTGACTAAGATATTCACCTCCTCGATCAGATCAAAAAATCTTAACAGGTTTGCCTGTTTATTTTTCTGCTTCATGCCTAAATTTTTTGAACCTTTCAAAGATCTCAGACTTATGTTTCATCAGATATATATATCCATACCTAGATAAATCATCAGTAAAGATAATGAAGTAGGTATAACCACCCCTGGCCTGCATATGAAATGGCCCATATACATCGGTGTGTATCAGGATAAGTAGCTCTGTGGTCCTTTCTCCATGTCCAACAAAGGGCAATTTGGCCATCTTTCTTTGAAGGCAGGATTTGCAAGCTGGATATGACTCTGGATTAAGAGAGCCAAGGATCCCATCTTTCTCAAGTATGTTTATCCTATCCTCTCCAATATAGCCTACTCTATGGTTCCACAAGTACTTTTGATTAATTTCATCTCTAGATCTTTTCTGGCCTATAGCACTCACTATTTGCTCATTTAGGTTCATATTCGCATCAACATGTAAGTGATAAAGACTGTCAATTAAAAGACCTCATGCAATCAATTTATTTTATAAATAAATAGAACAAAAATTTTTTTGAAATAAATTTTAAAACCTTCTTGTGCTTGCACAAACATGAAAATTAAATTTTGACTAGCTATAGGAACATAATAATAGTCTTTTAAGTTTAATCTAACACCACACGGTAATTGAAGAAGGTAAGTGTCAATGACTTCTGCAGCAACCTTTGCTCCATTGCCAACCTGAAGGATCGTCACCTTCCTTCAACCTCCTACTTTCTATCAGATTCTGTATTAAGGTACATATATGAGCACTCAAGCCAGAGTCCAATACCTAACTAGAAGTAGAAGAAACCGTAAGGGTAGATTCAATTACGAGCATACCTTCAGAAAACTTATCATCCTTTTTGGTCTTTAGACTCTCCAGGTATTTAGGACAGTTCCTTCTCCAGTGGCCTTCAGCATGACAGTGGAAACACTTTCCCTTTGCCTCGACCATCTTTGGACCATCCTTCTTCAGCTTGCTCTCTTTCTTTTGCTTCTTTGCAGATATAACCTTCTTCATTCTAGTAGACTTTCTCTTGGAAAAAAAAATCTGCTCTACAGCGAGAACAGTACCCCTTGAACTCTTCAAGGTACCCTCTGTAGTGACCAACATGTTGATGAGTTCGAGAATAGTGTAGTCAAGTTTGTTCATATAAAAATTCATAATGAATTGGCTATATGAACTTGTAAGAGATTGAAGGATCAGATCCATCTATAATTTTTTTTGCATTTCTAGCTCGAGCTTCCCAAGCTCCTTAATGTCTTTGATCACTGTCATACAGTGCTCATGGATAGACTGTCCTTCGTGCATCTTCAGATTGAAGAATCTTTTGGATACTTCGAAGTATGCAGTACGTCTCTGCTCACCATACAACTCTTGTAGGTGAGTGATCATGGCTCGGATAGTGGGCATATGCTCTTGTTGGCTTTGCAACTTATTCGACATAGACGCCAGCACATAATACTTGATCCGACTATCTTTATCCGTCTGCTTCTCAAAAGTAGCTCTTTGCTCAGCAGTAGGATGGTTAGGTAGCACTATGAAATTTTGGTCAAGAACATGGCTTAACTTTTTTTAGGTCAGGACAATCCTGAGATTTTTGAGTGAGTCTTTGTAATTGGTACTAGTCAAACAATTGATTCAAAGATACGGGCTAGAGGATTTGAGGCTGACATTATGGGTTAACTGCGAGAGTAAAGATTCAAGTTAGACTTTTGTACTTCATGCTTATATTTGCTTCTAGGGACTTTAAGATACAAACAATGGCTCCCACTAATTTATCGGATCCCTCCACTCCCTGGGAAGGAAATGAAAATCCTAAGACAACAAAGGATTTCTAGTGGGTGCTGCGGTCCCACTGATGACATGCACTTCACCTAATAATTATTGGTAACATGCACACCGATGCGTAGGCAACTCTTTGCCCAGATGCTTCACTAAGAATGTTGCAGCGACTTAGTCTCTAAGTCATATAGACTCACCTAACAGTTATTACCTACACTTCTTAGTTAAGCTGACCCACCATTTACAAGTTGGTGCAAGGCCATCATTGGGTCCCTCACCTAACAGTTATTGGGCCTAATCCTATCTTTACTTTGGAGCAACTCTTTGCTAATAGAGTGATTGCATGTTCCCGATGCAACTGTACCACTGTGACTAGTGGAGAACAATCAGCATCGGTAGCATGCCCGCACATCTACAATGGTGGAAGACCTATCGATTTAATATTTATGGAGAGGTTTAGGTTTAGGTCTCATCTAATCAGTCATCATATACCAATCTTACCAGCATGGGCTAAACCAGATTGCTAAGTAACTTAATTCAAGACCCAATCTTATAAATTGATCAGGTAAGTGGAGATCGGTGGGGGTCCCCCCATTGCCTTCTTAAGACATCAATAAATTGGCCAGATCGACTAACAGAACCAATTAAATAACCACATCTCACTAACTTATCTTAGACACCAATAGATCGATTGATCAAAATTGGTTAGCACTAACGAATCAGGCTCAAACCAGAGAGCCAAATTAGGTCCTTAGGTTAATCGATTTTATATATGGATTCAAATAATTTGATCAACAATAATTGTATGATTATTAATTTAATTGATCTGACTGTTATCAATACTTGATTTAGTTTGATCGATTACGTAATTGAATTAGGCCTATATGACTCAAATCAAAAATCTTAAATGCAATCCTATTACATGACCTAATTTATGATTTTTTTCTAACCAAAATCTTAATGCACAAACATAAATTTTAGATTTTAAAATCATATTTTATATCTAAATTTATTACATGAAAGTAAGTTTTAAAATATAAAAATAATTTTCAGATTTAGCATACAAACATATATCACATATATGTAGGTAAAATTAGATCTAAATAAAATTTCAGATCTAAGCATGATATCATATATCTTATATACTAATCATGGATCAGATTAAAAATAAATTTATGATCTAAATATATAATCATATATCATATATATAAATTAAAATTTAGATCATATAAAAATTTTAGGTTTTATGCATGCACCTATGTATCACATGAACATGAACTAGAACTCTTTCTAAATCAAAATTCATATTCTATGCATGCAATTACATATCAACTATATGTTCTAAAATTAAATCTAAAATTAATTTTTAAATTAAAAAAATTATCTATACATCTAATGTATCAAGATAAAATTTGATTTTAAATTTTTTTCAAAAATATGTATATCAAAATTTAGTATATAAAAATCTGTGGCTCTGATACCACTGTTGGAATTCGAAGTTTGGTGTATGCATATGTATTTCAAAATTTTATTTTTTAAATACCATAGTGGAGAATAAGATTAAAATATTTTTAATCTAAATTATGTATGCATAAAAATATAAAATCATATGGATCTATCTCATATGCTGAAATTGATATATACTGAAATTTAGATTGTGATCAAATCACATACTTGTTTCGCAATCTTTTTCTTCAAATCTAGATCTGAAAAAGAAGATATTTTTTCTTAGCTACACAAGCATCCAGTGTCTATAAGTATCCACTTAGAATCAGTCTGGAACAGTCCTCTTTAATTTAAATTTTGATTCTCCAAAATTCAGCCTATTGAATCTGAACGAAGTTTGGATCGCGAACAATGCTTGATCTTTCTTCTTGATCTTCTTCTTCTCCTCTTTTCTAGAATTTTTTCTTACTTTGTGCTACTACAAAATACCAACAATTAGGAAATTATGGAATGCCCAACACCTTGGGCGTGAAACTCCTTAGGACTCACATCCCAAGGGATGGGCATGTAGAATGCCCAAGAGAAGAGAAAGGGAGAGGAAGAGAGGGCATTGGGAGAGCCTTTGGGCATGAGGGGCTGCTGGTTTGGATGCTCTAAAAATCTTAGGGGATGTCCCTTTAAATAGGCACAAGGATTGAATCCAACTCAATCTCATAATACAAGTCCTACTTGTATTAGGTTTCCTATTAACTTAAGTTATCTAATTTACTTTAAGAGACTCTTTAGGCGCCAACAATTGGAGCCCTTATACCCATAATTAGATACCTCAAAATACATCCAAGAGATGCCCCATAAGAGAACTAAAAATCCTCTAATCAATAGATACGCCCAACTTGATCGAATCAAGGTGGCACCCAAAAATAACTATCAAGAGAATTAATTAGGGACTTGCACCTTTAATTAATATGATCTATAACCTTAGACATCCAATAATTTGAGTCTCATGAATCTTATTTATGTAGGTTATTAGCAAGTAATTAAGTTAGAATTATCTTATGAAATAAGTAATTTTATTGAAAAGAGGAATTGGGTCCAATCATGTGCTAGCAAGGTTATCATGAACCCAATAGGTTTCTCTAAACCCAATTAATACTTCATAAGCTCAATTACTTATTCCAAGCCTAATCTTTTTGTTATGTGACCCTATAGGTTCAATTCTATTTGGTAGTAAGATATATAATGATCTCCATCATTGTATCATTGAAACTCTTTTCAATGGATCGGAACAATTCCACTCTAACTCAGCAAGAATTATCGATCCAGAATGATCCTAGTGAGCTCCACAATCCATCAGTGACACCTAGCAGTATATAGTGGCAACCCAGTAGAACTGAAATGAATCTCTAAGTATAGTTAACGTGTGATTCAATCCCTCTATCATGAGTTCCGACTAGATGGCAGGTCATGGATAAATCGTCAAACCTCAACATCAGTCATATGATAGATTCGATTAGCTCAAGTCTAGTTGTGACTTCTATGAAAATTCTTTTTCATCAATCACACTACTATGGCCATAGATTCTGGGACTTAGCCTTTCAAATCTCATAGGACTACTTCTCTCTATCAAAGTTGATAGATCCTATCTTGATGCGTACCCCACTCCTACAGTGGACCAACTGTCGCCAACATCCACTACAAGGGCTCATTGAGATCTATGTTTATGATTAGTCAAACTTCAGCAATCTCACTGTGAGTAGCAGTACTATCTTAAGTCAAAAGACCAGTCACACAACTACAGCATCAAGATAATCACTGACGATCGAATAGAAATCTAAGTGATCTCTCATATGGTCATGCTTAGTACTAGTTGTTCTCTAACAACTATCCACACTCATCATCCTGTGTCTGTACACAGTAGAGCAAAGACTTATCTATCCTGAAAGAAGTGATTTATGCACCAGTTGAAGGAACCAGATCTTAAGTTTCAGGGTTAGATCTTGAAATTTTTTCAAGATCAGGCAGTAGAAGACTAAAATAAATCAAAATTTATTTTATAAAATTAGAAATGCTTAGATCTAAGATCCTATTATATGATTATTATATGGTATTAAATTAAAAATTAAAATATAAAGAGCAAGAACTACATGTTGATCATATCAGCATGTTTCTATACTACATCTAATGTATGTAAAATATAATAGATTAGATCTATTACCTTGCAAGTTAGACATTCTAATTTTGCTAATCTGGGCTTGAAGATGATGTTGTGAGCCACACATGCATCCAATCTCTAGGAGTCATCCACACGAGCCCACGAATCACGATCAGAAGTTCTGATCCAGGAAATCAGCACAGTATGCTAGTACCGTGCTGATCCTTCTTCGATGGTCGATCAGATATCTCTTTCTTATTGATTTGAACTTTTCCAAAGATGAGAAGTAGGAGAAGGAGTTTTAGATATGAGACACTCTTAGAAAACTCAAGATGGAGGAAGGAAAGAGGTGAACACAGCAACCCTAGAAGAAGACCCTCTTCTTCTTCTCTTTGCTCTCACCTAGATACCTAGTCTTGTGTCTATTGTGTCTCCATGCCCCAACCTTCTTTCTCCTTAATTTTTGCATTCCCCAAAGGTCTCTCCTTTTTCTATTTTTTATAAAAATTTTATAAAAAAAATTATTTTAAATAGAGAGATATGATAGAGTCTTTGTCTAGGTCAAATACCTAGTCAAGGATTATCCAAACATGACAAGAAAAGGGATGCTCAACTCTTGGGTGCCCCCTCTTTCCTTTTGTACATGGACCACCAACAAAGGATGCATATTATGTACTATAAAAACTATAAAAATCTCAAAAAAAAATTGGATAAAATCAGTACCATAAGGAAAGAGTTTTGGTTTCTTAAAACTCTATCTCATAGAATTTGAAATCCAAACTAATTCCTACCTTGACTTGATCCACAACCACTTTCCACATAAGAGAGAAAGAGAGAAAAGTTTTGGATGTGTGTGAAGATCTGAGAGAGAAGTTTTGTCGCACAAAATAAGAGAGAGTAGGCATAGGATAAGAGAGAGTGGGCGTGGGGGCTAAATTGGTGCAAGGTGGAATCCTAGTCTTACTAGGATTCAATCTATGTCTTGTTCCAATCTGGTTTCTCAAACCAAATCAAACTAGAACCGAATCAACCCAATTAAAATAGGTCTTAACCCAATTAAAAACTTAATTTAATCAGATTAAATTAGATTTAATTTTTTAATCAAATTAAAAATTAGGTTGACCTAAGTCCTAATTGAACTAAGACTAGTTTTTTCTTACACTTGGCTTATCCAATAAACCAATTGGACTTGATCCAATCAAGTCCAAACTAAATCTAATTAAATTATATTTAATTAAATTTAATCTTAGCCTATTGGTTTAATCAAATTAAGCCAATTAGCAATCGAATTGCTAATCGATCTTCCTGCAACACTTGCATTAGGTTAAATGTCAATCGTATTGATCGTTTAACCCTAGAATAATTCTTAATCGTTGATCAACCATCCAATCGGATCATGAAATCTAATATGTGTGACCTCATAGGTATAAATCTAAGCCGATAGCATAGAAATAAATTTCTATACCAATCAAAGTGACCATCTAGCAATGGTACCCGACAGCCGGATAGGTCGAATGTGTAGAACATCTTTAGAACCCATGCGGATATAGTTTCTATATAATTAATCCCCTTGACCAAAATGCTCATATGACACCTCAGAGTTCTATTGTTAACTTTGATCAGATTATCCATATTGTATTTCAAAATATCAAATCCATCTGATGGATTACCCTGACCAAGGTTTTGCTAAATTGAAATATAGCGACTCATTCTTCTCCAACTCTTAGAGTGGTCAATTCCATTTCAATCCCAGTCTGACTTCACAAGTACTTGACTATGCCCAAAAGCCTTCCATCACTGAATTAAAAATTCCATCATTGAGTTGCTTGCAAGTCACTGAGGTGATCTCAAGTCTAAGAGACACTTACACCTATATCCCATCAGAGACATTCTTGACAGTAGAATACTCTGGAGTTGGTCACATTCAATATCGATGTACCCTTACATCTCACCTATATGACATACCAGTATCTCCACACTCTTTGGTTAAGAGGACAACCAACCCATATATCCTACAGTGACCTATGCTTGATAGAAGCTGTCATTCTTATTAACAGCCTATTATTTGGTCGTGAATAGTTTTAAGGACTAATCGATAAATCTTCTCTTTATTGAACCTAAATAGTTCGAAGGACTTCATCACAACAATGGAGTTCATTAGAAGATAAAAAT
Organism: Elaeis guineensis; assembly: GCF_000442705.2. Classification (NCBI taxonomy): domain Eukaryota; kingdom Viridiplantae; phylum Streptophyta; class Magnoliopsida; order Arecales; family Arecaceae; genus Elaeis; species Elaeis guineensis. The sequence goes on from NC_026000.2 coordinate 93,838,422, forward strand.
TTGTGATGAAAATATCAAAAATATATTTTATTTATTAATAAATCAATTACAATACAAGGTTGCTCAACCGTCAATAGCTTGATGATTGACTTTTGGGATATATTTTCCAACAACTCCCACTTGTCCTAAAGCCACTCGGCACAGTATCTAATACCCATCTTCGATTTGTGGTTGTCGAACTCTTTTATTGCTAGGACTTTAGTGAAGGGGTCAGCCAGGTTTTCTTTTCCATCGATCTTCTAGAGGTCAACATCATCTCGATCACGATCTCCCAGACCAGGTGGAAGCGGCGCAAAATGTGGTTTGTCCACCGGTGTGCTTTGGATTCCTTTGTCTGAGCATGGCACCAGTGCTGTCACAGTAGAGTAGGACCGGACCATCAAGGGAGGGTGCTACTCTAAGCTCGATGATGAATTTTCTCAGCCACATAGCTTCCTTCGCGGCATCCGATGCTGCGATATACTCCACCTCACAAACAGAGTCTGCCATAGTATGCTGCTTGGTACTCTTCCAGCAGATGGCTCCACCATTCAGCATAAAAATGTAATCCGACATGCTCTACTGTCATCATGGTCAGATTGAAAGCTGGAGTCTATGAACCTCACAAATTTTAGATCTGACTCACCATAAACCAACCATTGGACTTTAGTATTTTTTAAATACTTAAGGATGGCTTTAACCACTTTCCAGTAGTTTTTTTCAGGATCAGATTAGTATGTACTCATTACTCCTAGTGAATATGCTATATCTGGCCTTGTACATGTCATAGCATACATGATAGATCCCATGGTCAAAGCATATGGGACTTTACTCATACGCTCTCTCTCTTCAGGAGTTGTCGGATAATCCTTCTTAAAGAGAAAAATTTCATGGTCTATTGGTAGATAGCCCTTCTTGAAATTCTCCATGCTGAATCTCTTTAGCACAGTGTCTATGTACATGGACTGGGATAATAAAAAGCATCCTTTTAGATCTATCCCTATAGATCTTCATCCTTAAGATGTAGGATGCTTCACCTAAGTCCTTCATGGAGAACTGCGATGACAACCAAATTTTTATTCTCTATAGTGTGGAGATGTCATTCCCGATTAAGAGAATATCATCCACATAGAAGACAAGGAATACCACAACTGGACCATTTGCCCATTTATAGATGTAGGGCACTTCTCCATTCTTAATGAAGCCATACGTTTTGATAACCTTATCAAAATGCATGTTCCAACTCCGAGAAGCTTGCTTCAATCCATAAATAGATCTCTAAAGCTTTCACACCTTGAACTCATCTGTGGACGTAAACCCTTCAGGTTGTATCATATACACCTCTTCGGTCAGCTCTTCATTCAGAAAAACTGTCTTTACATCTATCTACCAGATCTCATAATCCAGATGGGCAGCTATTGCAAGCATTATACGAATGGATTTGAGTATTGCCACAGGAGAGAACGTCTCATCATAGTCAATATCATAATATTGACGATACCCCTTGGCAACCAGACGGGCTTTATAAGTCTCCACCTTTCTGTCTGCGCCCCTCTTCCTTTTGAAGACCCATTTACACCCAATGGATTTAATCTCTTCAGGTGGGTCAACCAATGTCCATACATTATTGTCCTTCATGGACTCCATTTTGAATTTCATGGCTTCAAGCTATTTCTCAAATCAGGTTTCTGTATTGCATCCACATAGATGATCGGATCCTCATCATTCTCATCGAGTTTAATGGGATCACCGTTTGTGATCAAGAAACTGTAGTATCTATCCGACTGACGTGGTACTCTACCGGATCACCTTAATAGTGCAGGTATATTGGGCTTCAAATCTGATATTATCAAATCTGACTTAGGTTCAGCTATTGGTGTTGGTCCTTCTACCTGTTGAACTTCACCAAGTTCAACCTTAGAGGCAACAGTTTCTTCACCAAGAAACATTTTTTCTAAAAAGATTGCCTTAAGGCTGACGAACACCTTTTGTTCATCAGTATGGTAGAAAAAATATCTTTTGGTCTCTTTGGGGGACCCTATGAATGTGCATTTGTCAGACCTAGGTCTGAGTTTATCTGTAACTAATTGTTTGACATAGGTCGGGCACCCCCAGATCCTAAGGTGTGAAAGTGCTGGCTTATGCCCTGTCCATATCTCATAGGAGTCTTAATTACAGACTTACTTGAAACCATATTTAACAGATAATAGGCCGATTCGAGTGCATATCCTCAGAAGGATATCGACAAGCTGGCAAAATCCATCATGGATAGGACCATATCTAACAAAGTTTAATTTCTCCTTTCAGACACACCATTATGCTGTGATGTTCCTGGAGGAGTCCATTGGGAGAGAATCCCATTCTCTCCTAGATATGTGAGAAACTCACAAGAAAGGTATTCCCCTCCTGATTAGATCGAAGAGTTTTAATACTCTTCTCAATTTATTTTTCTACTTCACTTCAGAATCGTTTGAACATTTCAAATGAATCTGACTTATGTTTCATTAGATAGACATATCCATATCTGGATAGATCATCCGTGAAAGTGATAAAGTAAAAATATCCACCTCTAGCACTTGTGCTCATAAGCCTTCATACATCAGTATGTACTAGGCCCAAGAGTTCAGTAGCTCTCTCATCTTTTCCAGTAAAAGGTGATTTGATCATTTTACTAAGAAGATAGGACTCACATGTTGGAAGTGATTCACAATCACTGACTTCAAGGATTCCCTCTTGAGTAAACCTGTTTATCATGTTCTTGTTTATATGACCTAGCCTACAGTGTCATAAGTAGATATCTGATACACTATCTAATCTATGGTGCTTGCTAGTAGAATAGACTATGTTAAAAGGTTGTGATAACATATACACACCATTGTTCAAATATCTACAAAAAATAGTAACACCATTAATGATATTACAAACTTATTTCTTTATTAAAATTTCATAATCATTTTTGGCCAGAAGGCCTACAAAAATAATATTTAAAAAGAAATTGGGACAGAAATGACAATCATTAAGAACAACAGTATGGGACTCAAATACAAGTTTCAAGATTCCTAATGCTAGAATTGAAACTGATCTTCCATCTCCAACATTCAAGAACCTCTCGCCTTGCTCGAATCTCCTACTGACCTGCAACCCCTACAATGAATTGCAAATATGGTAAGGGCTATCGGTATCCAATACCCAGTCAGTTATATCACAAATAGAGAAATTGCAAGGAGTTATCATATAAATACCTAGCCCAGCAACAGCTTGCTTCTTTCTTTGCCTGTTCGGATCCAAGGAGGCAACATACTGAGGACAGTTCCTCTTCTAGTGCCTCCATTTCTTGTAAAAGAAGCATTCAGCTTGACTTTTATCGGGCTTGATCTTTCTAGTCTAGCCCTGCACAGATATCCCAGCCTGAACTTGCACCTTCTTCACTTTCTTCTTCTTGTTCTTCTTCCCTTTCTTAAAGGGTAGAGAACCAGAAGACGAACCTTCCACTAAGTTCACCGACTCCTTGTGGAGTTGGTGATCCTTCTCAAAGTTCTGAAGCAACCCTAGTAACCCGTGGTAGTTTACTTCAGGCTTTGACATTCTATAATGAGTGAGGAATGGAAGATAAGACTTGGGCAGCGAGTTCAGTATTGCATCTTTTCCAAGCTGCTCATGCAAGGGAAAGCCGAGGTTGCTCAAATGCTCCATCAGCTCGATCATGTACAATACATGATCAGTGACAGAGGCACCATATCGTATTTTGGCATTGAAGATGGCACAACTAGTCTTGTGCCTCTCCACGTCATCGGGTGTGCCAAAGGCATCCTCCAATACTTAAAGCATGTTCTTTGGCTGAGCCACCTCAAATCTACAACTGAACTCATTGCTCATGGCAGCCAGCATGATGCAGTGCACTATGGTCCGGTCACTGAGCCACTTCTGATAAGTACCTCTGACTGTTGCACGTGTATTGGCAGCTGGCTCCTTAGGTGCAGGATCCGTTATCATGTATAGGATCCATTCATGCTCTAGGACTATCTTCAACTTTCGGTACCAGCTACCGAAGTTGGGTCCCACCAACTTTTCATTGTCTAACAATGATCGAAGTGATAGAAAAGTGGCCATATCTGCACAAAGAAAAAATATAACCTAATTAGTAATTGATTCATTGAACCTAAAGATTTGGACTTTAATCAAAAGATTTTTTCCACTATTTTTATTCGAATTGGTAGCCTTTACCTCTAATTTAAAGAATTACTCTAATTCCTTAGTGGGTACTAGAATCCACTTACACTTCACACAATGCTGGGTTCCGATGGCATAGTGGAAGAATTAGGTGTTTAAAATTTTTATTCAAAACACCTAATGCACCAGAAGCCCTAATGCCCAGAAACTCTTGACTATAATAATCAAAATATAATATAAATTAGGATAAGAAGAATACCTGTAGTACTAATCTCAATTTTTATAAGGCATCCAAGTGTCCGCCCTCCAATGGTGATCCACACGAAAATTGAGCCAAAGACAGCGCTCCTTCTTCACCTTGCTTCAAGAGTTCTAGCCCCTAGAATAAGACTAGCCTCGTACCGATCAAGTTTCTTCAAGAATCTGACCTCACCTTTTTAGAACCTCCTCTGGACTTCTGATTCTCCTTCTTTAGGACCCTTACAATCCTTGTTAGGATCAAATAAGGCTTTGTCTTAAATCTCAAAGCTTTGTCCTAAAACTAAGATAGGTTGTAAGAAAGAAAGGAGAGCAACAGGAGAGAAATTGGAAACCCTTCTTCGATTCCTCGGATACCCAGCACCCCAGCCTATTTATAGCCACCAGAGGGATGCCAAAAGAGAGGGACATGCCTTATCCAAAAGGCATATCTGATCTGACTATCAGAGATAAGAGTTCCTTCAAGCAGAAGGACTCTTATCCATGATACGTCGATCAGCACCCTGATCAGCGCGTGTGCAACAAAAGAAGGGATGTTTTTACATCCCTTCTCAAATCAAAAAAATCCTCAAAAATCCACATGGATTGGGGATTTAATCTAGATTCCAAAAAATTAAAAATAGTGATAAAATTATTATGGAAGGATGCTATCCTTGCACTTCTTCATGCAAGTGTTGATCACCACATGTGCAAGCATCAGGACCAATTTATGGCATCAGTTTGGCATCCAGATAAGTCTGAAAAAATTCCAAAAAAATTATCAAATATATTTTATTAAATGTATAACGTTATCACCAAAAATCATTCTAATCTAAAAGCATTTGATATGCAGAAGGACTCTCAAAATCATAGAGAGATGCGATGCTTCTGCACGCGTGCATGAGACATCCTTCTTTTTCTAATTTTTTTTCTTTCTAAAAAATTTCAAAAAAAAAATATATCATACTTTGAGATGTGTACCAGAGGATGGAGGGTGATATGAGCTATCACATATAATTTTAATCCTATAAAAAATAATATTTTTTCTTCTGCCCATGCCAACACTTGTACGCAGAACCTGTTTGTTACCAAGAGTCTACCACAACTTGGACTCTTCATAATTGCTGTTAACATGGGATGTGGTGCCCCAATTTGGACTACTTTTTGGTGATATGACCTATCCCAAATATCTACCAAATTGGGTTAGATAATTAGCAAGGGATGGGACCAAATTGGTCTCCAAAGGAGCAAGGGTTTCCACACGTGCTAGCATGCTTATCGGAACCTTGATTGAATCCAAAATTCCAATCAACCTTTTTCAAAAGGGTCCTTGTCCAATTTTTATATGTGTGTGACCCATTGGGTTCCACATCTAGTGGATAGTAGGTCCAGGTATAAGCTGACCCGAGTTCAATAATTAGAATCATTTCTAATTGGCAATCGAATTAAACTCTTTAATTCGGTCAAAAACCTACAAGTCAAGATTGACGTATAGCAACATATCATGACTATCCAAAAGATATGAAATTTGATGAAAATATCAAATCTACCCTTCAGTGGTAAATTACCGTGCAATTCAATCCTTCGATCATCCTTGTATTCTGAATATGTTCATGAGTATGGAATCATGTCAAAGTCAAACACATATTCATATCGATTCTCAATTAACCAATAATGACTCCAATGAAAAAGCATTAGAAATTCTTTCTAATCTTCTTCCTGTTTTTGGCCAAAAGACTTTTCTGAGTCATCTAGGATTGAGAATACACAGGATGCGATCTCTTACTAGGAGTGATCGATTCCATATTGACCTACTCACAACCTTCATACACACTCCACCATATCCAGAACACCCCGTACATGTCTTAATGCCATGCCTGGGTATGAACTAAAATATGAGTTCATGTGCGTAAGATTCCATTATGGTTTCAGGTCTAAGGATCACTTGCACAACTCCCACTTAGAGAACCATCTTTGACATGCAAATAAGGCTTCCATTAGATGTTCTCTTTTATCGAGTCAATTCAATGGACTCATTTCTCAAATGAGCGTCCACATCCTTGTATTAGTATCTCACACAAGTGGCTAGTGAGATCTGCCACCCTCTCTATTGAGCATACATAGGATGTGCCAGTCTATCTAGAACATTGATCTCCGACTCAATGCTCCTACGATCAGGAATATTTAAGATTAGGATTTTAGGATTTTAGGTCTCACTAGTATGACCCATTCATATCTTCTAAAGCCATTATCCTAATCTTTGAGGTTCATCATAATCATAGATATATTAAGATGTAGCTAATATGATGAATCAATGCCTCAAATAATAAATATCATTTCATGAGTTAAAAAATTTTAAAGAAAGTCCCATCGCAACACACTTACGATTGGCTTATAGGGCACTCTTCTTTCAATCTCCTACTTGCACTAAAGCCAATCGCCTTTGTATCTCATACAATTAAGATGGCGATCATATAGCTACTGTGGTATGGCCTTAATGAATAGATCTGCTATATTGTTCTTTCTGTCTACTCATTCAAAGATAACATCTTATCTTTAACGAGATAGAAATGTCTGAGGATGTGCTTGGATCTATAATGAGACTTAGGTTCCATATTTTGAATAATGGTCCCAGTGTTATGAAAATAAAGTGACACCGGTCCTTCAATCTTAGGAACGACTCTTAAATCCATGATGAGTTTCTTCATCCAGATAGCTTCCTTAATGGCTTCACTAGCAGCAACATACTCTGTCTCAGTAGTTGAGTCAGCTACTATCTGCTGTTTGAAACTCTTCCAACTCACTGCCCCATTAATTAGGATAAATATATACCCTGATATTGACTTGCTATCATCTGCTTTCCAATGATCCTTCCTTAGATCAGTCTGAAATCTACTAGCTATGCCCAAAGCATAAGCTACATCAGGCTTGGTACATAGCATGGCATACATAATTAATCCCACAGTCGAAGCATACGAGATTTCATTCATCCTTTTTCTCTCTTCTGGTGTCTTTAAGACATATTTTCTTAGAGAGATATATATCATAACTTACAGACAAGTAACCTTTCTTACTTGCCTCCATATTAAATCTCTTTAATATGAGGTCTATATACCATGATTGGGATAAGCCTAACATCTTTTTAAATCTATCTCTATAGATCTTTATACCTAGTATATAGGATGCTTCACCTTAGTCTTTTATGAAAAACTTATTTGATAGCCAAGTTTTGACTGATTGCATCATTGGGATATCATTTTCAATGAGCAGTATGTCACCGACATACAGAACCAAGAAGACAATAACACTCCCACTTATCTTCTTATATACACATGGTTCATCCATATTTTTGATAAAGCTAAACTCTTTGACTGTCATATCAAATCAGATGTTCCAGCTCCTCAAAATCTGTTTCAATCCATAGATGGATCTCGTTAGCCTGCATACTTGATTTGCTCTCCCACTTGAGACAAATCTCTCTAGCTGAGTCATATAGACCTTTTCCTCTAGATTACTATTAAAAATCAGTCTTGACATCCATCTACCAGATTTCATAATCGTAGTATGCTGCTATAGCAAGCAAAATCCAGATGAACTTGAGCATAGCCACTAGTGAGAAGATTTCATTATAGTTAATTCCTTGCCTTTGACTGAAACTCTTCACCACTAACCTAGCTTTGTAGGTTTCTCTTTGGCTATCTACTCCGATCTTTCTTTTGAAGACCCACTTGCACCCTATTAGGGTCACACCCTCAGGTGCATCAACCAAGGTCTACACTTGGTTGGTATTCATCGAGTCCATCTCAGATTTCATAGTTTTCGGTTATCTGTTTGAGTCTCTATTCATGACAGCTTCCGAATAGGTCAGTGGATCAACATTCTAAATGATGTTGATAGAATTATTATTCTCAATGACAAAATTATATCTCAGAGATGCTTGATGCACTATATTTGACCTTCGGAGAGGAGGTATGTATAATAGATGTACCTCATCCTTGGGTACTTTTGATTGAGGATCTTCTTATGGTCCAACCACTGGTATTTCTGGATCAGTTTGCAGATCATAAACTTTCATAAATTCAATATTCCTTCCACTGCCTCCTTCTTGGATAAATTCATGTTTCAAAAAAATGGCGTGCCTACTAACAAACACCTTTTCTTCAGTAGGGTGGTTGAAATAATATCTATTAATTTCATTAAGATACTCTACAAACCTACATTTGTCTGATCTAGCATTAAGCTTATGTCCAAAAATATTTTTGACATAAGTGGGACAGCCCAAAGTCTTAAGATGTTTAAGATTAGGCTTCCTTCCATTTCATATCTTATATGGAGTGCTTGCAACAGACTTTGAAGGTATTCTATTTAATATATATGTGGTGTCTCTAGGACATTATCCCTAGAAAGATATCAGGAGATCAATGAAGCATATTATGGATCACATCATATCCATCACAGTACGATTTCTCCTTTCTGCTATACCATTTAACTGAGGCATATTAGGAGGGATCTATTCAGAGAGAATACCTTTACTTTTAAGATGATCAAGAAATTCAATGGATAAGTATTCTCTTCTTCGATCAGATCAAAGAAGCTTGATACTTTTTTTTTTTAGTTTATTTCTCGACCATACCTTGGTACTCCTTGAACTTATCAAAAGCTTTGAATTTATGTTTCATAAGATACACATATCTGAACCTTAATAAATCATCTGTAAAGATCGGAGTATCTTCTTCTGGCCTGAGTTGTTATCGGTCCATATACATCTATATGTACTAGAGCTAACAACTCACTTGTCTTCTCTCCATATCCGAAAAATGGAGTCTTGGTCATCTTACCCATGAGACAAGATTTATAAGTTTTCAATGATTCATAATCATTTAGATCAAAGATTTCTTCTTTGTATAACTTATTTATCCTTGACTCACTAAAATGACCAAGACGACAATGCCAGAGATATGTGACATTCATATTTTCTCTCTTTCTTTTCATATTTCTTTCAATATGAAAAATATTTTATTGAGTGCAAGAATTAAAAGATTGTTATCAATATAACCACTACCATAAAATTTATTAAAAAAAATGAAGTATCTATTTTCCATTAGCTTTATTTCATAACCTTGTTTTAATAACAAAGGTATAGAAATAATATTTCTAATGACCTTTGGTATAAATAATAATCTTTTAATTCTAAAGTTTTGCCCGAAGGTAAATCAAGCATACAGGTTTCCACAACCTCTGCACTAATAGACTCTCCACTTGTGCTATAAAGCTCGAGGTTATCTCTTTTCAGATCTTTGATATTCTGTAGTTACAGTAACGAACTACAAAAGTACGATCCACAGGTGGTATCTAATATCCAAATATCAGAGTCTAAATCACTCAATTAAAAAATAGGTCTGTATCATATACACACCTTTTGGTGTTACACTTGCACCCTACTTCAATCTTACAAGATTATTCTTGCAATTATACTCTTAATTTTTAAATTTGCCACAAATAATATTCTTACGGACATCATTACCTTCTCATTATTATTGACCAATCTAGGGTCAGAAATATCTAGAATATCAGAGTTTTTTTCTGATATAAACCTAATTTGTAAGTTTCTCAACCAATCCACAGAGTTGTATCAGTCAACATAGTTTTATTTATTGTATCATGGGGTGAAAATAAAGAAGCCATAATGTAGACTTAAAGCTACATAAAATAATAGTATAAGCAGACCACTCATGTTTGACATGTATAACTAGATGAGGACTTTTAAAACTGATTATGTCTCCCACTATTTTATCAGATACCATAGCCCTCTCCTATGATAAATGAGATATATTTTATATTTATCTTAATGAAATTGAGATCCTAATTCCTCATAACAATCTTGTGTTAACACAACAAACCCTTATGAGTTCATAGGTAGAAAACTCTTTCCAATTACATCTCATACAATTCTCAATATTTTATCTTGGCCTCTAAAATATAATTAGCCTTATGTTAACACAACAAGCTATAATATTTTAGTTAAGTAAGATCCTTCATTTCAACACAGTCAAAATCGAATATAACTGCCCTTGTGTTAGCACAACAAAGCAGTATATCCAAAATTACCGTAAGCATCTTTTATGCACCAGGATTATGTTATATCAATCCTTATGACAAGCCTTATGGGAACATAACAAACTAGCCATAATTCATGATGCAACATTAACCTAGCATGAAGGTAGGCCCTTAGTAGTGTTTAAAATACTAATCTACCTTCATTCAAGATTCAAACTAATCCAATTGATCAGAAAAATATTAAGATTGGTGGGGGTCCCCCAATTGCTTTTCTTAGATACCAATAAAATTGACTAGATCAGCAACAGAATCAATTAAATAACCACCACACTTGAAACACTCCTTAGGCACCAATTAATTAATCGATTCAAAAAAATAGGTCAGCTTCTAGTTCACAACACTACGACTTAAAATAATTTTTATGAGAGCTTTAATGGTCTCAAACACATCCTAATTTTAATCTATCACAAGAATACACTATAATAGTTGTATCTTAATAATCATAATAACTAATTATGGCATCTTATCATATCTCTAAGATATGGAAGCAGAATCATACAATATGATTATAACTAAACATCTCAAGCATATCATATATGCATGATGTTCTAATAATATGCATGAATATAAAACTTTTTTTTCACAATTCTTCTTCTTGAAACATCACAGTGGCACCCCTACACGCCATAAGAGTACCCTATTGAATAGGAAGAGAGGGTCTCTGAACCCTACTTGCTTTTATGACCGGACTGCCTGGTGATAAACTTCAATTAGAGTACTAAGCTACTAAGAAAATTTTACACACATCATGCATTTTATATTTAAAACATATCTCTAAGACATGATAGGGTTTGGATGTTCAATCGGGTTCAACTCTTGACCCGACTTGAACCAAATCAAAAACTCATGCTTGATTACAATCAAGATAATAATTTAATCTTTGATTACATAAATCAAGATAGGCTCTGATATCACTACTAGATTTTGGTGGTACAGTGAAAGGGTTAGGTGTTTAAAATTTTCATTCAAAATACCCAATGCAGTGGAAGCCCTAATGCCCAGAAACTCTTGACTATAATAATCAAAGCATAATATAAATTAGGATAAGAAGAATATCTATAGTGCTAATCCCAATTTTCACAAGGCATCCAAGTATCCACCGTCCAATGGTGATCCACATAGAAATTGATCTAAAGACAGCGCTCCTTCTTCACTTTGCTTCAAGAGTTCTATCCCCTAGAACTCGATTAGCCTCGTACCGATCAAGTTTCTTCAAGAACTTGACCTCACCCTCTTAGAACCTCCTCTGAACTTTTGATTCTCCTTTTTTAGGACCCTTACAACCCTTGTTAGGACTAGATAAGGCTTTGTTTTAAATCCCAAAGTCTTGTCCTAAAACTAAGGTAGGTTGTAAGAAAGAAAAGAGAGCAACCGGAGAGAAATTGGAAATCCCTCTTCGATTCCTCGGATACCCAGCACCCCGGCCTATTTATAGCCACCAGAGGAATGCCAAAAGAGAGGGACATGCCTTATCTAAAAGGCATATCTGATCTGATTATCAGAGATAAGAGTTTCTTCAAGCAGAAGGACTCTTATACATGGTATGTCGATCAGCACCCTAGTCTGCACGTGTGCAACCAAAGAAAGGATGTTTTCACATCCCTTCTCAAATTAAAAAAATCTTCAAAAATCCAAATGGATTGGGGATTCAATCTAAATTCCAAAAATTAAAAATAGTAATAAAATTCTCATGGAAGGATGCTATCCTCGTACCTCTTCATGCAAGTACTGATCACCACGCGTGCAAGCATCAGGACCGACTTATGGCATCCATTTGGCATCCAGATAAGTTTAGAAAAATTTCAAAAAAATTATCAAACATAGTTTATCAAATTAAGAATGTTATCACTAAAAATTATTCTAATTTAAAGGTATTTGATAGGGAGAAGGACTCTCAAAATCATGGAGAAATGCGATGCTTTTGTGCACACGAGCGAGACATCCTTCTTTTTCGATTTTTTTCTCTTCCTAAAAAATTTTAGAAAAAATATTTATTATACTTTGAGATATGTACCAGAGGATTGAGGGTGATGTGAGCTACCATACATAATTTTAATCCCATAAAAAATAATATTTTTTCTTCTGTCCATGCCAATACTTGTACGCAGAACCTATTTTGCACCAAGAGTCCACCACAACTTGGACTCTTCATAATTGGTGTTAACATGGGATGTGGTGCCCTAATTTGGGTTGCTTCCAAGTGATATGACCTAAACTAAATGTTTACCAAATTGGGCTAGCTAATTAGTAAGGGATGGGACCAAATTGATCTCCAAAGGTGCAAGGGTTTCCACATGTGCTAGCATGCTTACCGGAACCATGATTGAATCCAAAATTCCAATCAACCTTTTTCAAAAGGGTCCTTGGCCAATTTTTAAATGTGTGTGACCCATTGGGTTTCACATCTAACCAGTAATAGGTCCAGGTATAAGTTGATCAAATTTGATTAGATTTCAATCTAATCGATTTTGGTCCAATCGAGCTAATCTGAGTTCAATAATTAGAATCATTTCTAATTGGCAATCGAATTAAACTCTTTAATTCGGTCAAAAATTTATAAGTCAAGATTGATATCTAGCAATGTATCATGACTATCCAAAAGATATAGAATTTAGTAAAAATATCAAATCTATCCTTCAGTGGTAAATTACCGTGCAATTCAATGCTTCGATCATCCTTGCACCCTGAATATGTTCATGAGTATGGAATCATGTCAAACTCAAATATATATTCATATCGATTCTCAATTAACCAATAATGACTCCAATGAAGAAGCATTAGAAACTCTTTCTAATCTCCTTCCTACTTTTGGCCAAAAGATTTTTCTTAGTCATCTAGGATTGAGAATACACAGGATGCGATCTCCTCTTACTAGGAGTGATCGATTTCATATTGACCTACTCACAACCTTCATACACACTCCACCATATCCAGAACACCCCGTACATGTCTTAATGCTATGCTTGGGTATGAACCAAAATATAGATTCATGTGCATAAGATTCCATGATGGTTTCAGTTCTAAGGATCACTTGCACAACTCTCACTTAGAGAACCATCTTTGACATGCAAATAAGGCTTCCATTAGATGTTATCTTTTATCGAGTCAATTCAGTGGACTCATTTCTCAAATGAGCACCTATATTCTTGTATTAGTGTCTCACACAAGTGGCTAGTGAGATCTCCCACCCTCTCTATTGAGCATACATAGGATGTGCCAGTCTATCTAGAACATTGATCCCCGACTCAATGCTTCTACGACCAGAAATATTTAAGATTAGAATTTTAAGATTTTAGATCTCACTAGCATGACCCATTCATGTCTCCTAAAATAATTATCCTAATCTTTGGGGTTCATCATAATCTTAGATATATTAAGATGCAGCTAATATGATGAATCAATGCCTCAAATAATAAATATCATTTCATGGGTTGTAAAATTTTAAAAAAAATCCTATCGCAACACACTTACGATTGGCTTATAGGGCACTCTTTTTTCACATAAGCCCAACTTTGGTTGGTTAACCCATGTACATTTAAGGGTAGGTTCGTAACTAATTATTTCTTTAAATAATTTCTAGTAATTTAATTTTATCCCAGTCCCTAATCAGTAGGCTTTGGCCTCCACTGAAAAGGTCTGGTTAGGTCCAACCATTAACATGACCATACTTGGCCTATCTAGCCAATGAATGATTAGGCCCAACTTTGGTTGAATAACCTATCCATCATTTAAAAGATGCAGTCAAGAAATCATATTATGAATGATAATTCCATCAGCCGATAAGTACCAGGCCTTTGGGCCTCCAATGATTATCCAACTGATGGACCCATTATCATCCACTTAATGGGAGGCTATAATCTAGTTATCACCATAACTATTTCATTTTAAAGACTTAATAATTTTAAAAGATTTAATTGATTTAGAGGAGGAGGTCAGATGAACTAGCTTATCATGATCCTCCCACTGGCTTCACCAAGTCAGCTTGAGGAAGATCATTAAAAGGGCTGGTCTAGGAGCACCTAAATCAGTCACACTGATTTATCTAGCTGACATGGGTCAACTCGAATAGTCAAGTGATCTGATCAAAACATAATTTCACCAAGAGGTCACGTAAGTTTGATCGATGGGAGGGTTTGCCAAAGCTTGCCTTAGACACCATCAGAAATGATCAGGTAAGCAGGCTCCCAATTAAAAATCATCGATCTTGTTTATCTTAGACACCAACTGATTTAATTAGTTTCGATTAGATCAACCTAACAGTTTGTGCTAGACCGCTTAGCCAAGAATCAAGTCCATTTGGTTCTCATTAAAGATATGGATTTGACCAACTACAACTATTGTAATTGATCTAGAGAATCCTTGACCTAATCTAAGACAATAATTGATTATATTTAGTCAATTTTCTAATTAAGTCCATCTTTAATCTAACCTTAGGTCAAACCCAATTAATGGACCTAATTCCCACTAACCCATTAACCAAATATATTATGGTTTGTGTCTTAGGTTCTTCAATTCACAATCCTAGAACCTAATCAAACAACTTCTTAATTCTCAATTAAGTTTTGGGTTGAGGGTTGGGGTTCGGCTTTTCAAAAATAATTTTCATGTTTGTAAAATATTTTTACAATATGGTTCTACCAACCAAGTTGCATGTTTGATTTCTAATCAAAATGTAAGTGAAATAAGCATAAAACTACTTTAGATCTAATCTAAACAGGTTCATATAATTGAAACAATTTTAACTTTAAACTGCGCAAATTTTTCAAATAAATATATGATGGTTCTTTGCACAGAAATTATTAACAAAAAGATTTTATTTTAGATATAAATATTTTTTAAATATAATAAATTGTAAATTTAATCTAGATCATATCTAATAAATTTATGATTAAAGATAGATCTACACGAACTAGGACAACCTTTGCACTGTAAGGGGTAAACCTTACAGCAGGATAACCTACAGTTCGTGATTGATCTAAAAATTTTAATTTCAGATCTAATAATCAGAATATAAATTAGATCTAATCTAAGAAATAATCTAAGTATATATAAATAATCATATAATAAACAACCTAGACTCTGATACCAATTGAAGGAATCAGATCTAGGGTTTCAGGGTTAGATCTTGAAACTTTTTCAAGATCAGACAGCGAAAGACTAAAATAAATCAAAATTTATCTTATAAAACTAGATAATTCTTAAATCTAAGATCCTATTACATGATTATTATATGGTATTAAATCAAAAATTAAAATATAAAGAGTAAGAACTACATGTTGATCATATCAACATGTTTCTATACTACATCTAATATATGTAAAATATAATAGATCAGATCTATTACCTTGCAAGTTAGATATTCTAACTTTGCTGATCCAGGCTTGAGGATGATGTTGCGAGCCACACATATGTTTGGCCTCTAGGAGTCAACCACACGAGCCCAGGAATTACGATCAGAAGTCCTGATCCAGAAAATCAGCACAGTATGCTAGTACTGCACTGATCCTTCTTCAATGGTCGATCAAATACGTCCTTCTTCTTGATTTAGACTCTTCCAAAGATGAGAAGTAGGAGAAAGAGTTTTAGATGTGAGAAACTCTCAGAAAACTCAAGATAGAGGAAGGGAAGAGGTGAACACAGCAACCCTAGAAGAAGACCCTCTTCTTCTTCTCTTTACTCTCACCTAGACACCTAGTCTTGTGTCTATTGTATCTCCATGCTCCAACTTTATTTCTTCTTTATTTTTGTAATCCCCAAAGGTCTCTCATTTTTCTATTTTTTATAAAAATTTTATGAAGAAATTTAATTTAAATAGAGAGATATGATAGAGTTCTTGTCTAGGTCAAATACCTAGTCAAGGATTATCCAAACATGGCAAGACAAGGGGCACCCAACTCTTGGGTGCCACCTCTTTCTTTTTATGCATGAACCACCAGCAAAGGGCACATATTATGTGTCATAAAAGTTACAAAAATTTTCAAAAAAATCTGAGTAAAATCAGTGCCATAAGGAAAGAGTTTTGGATTCCTAAAACTCTATCTCATAGAATTTAAAATCCAAACTAATTCCTACTTTGACTTGATCCATAACCACTTTCCATGTAAGAGAGAAAGAGAGAAAAGTTTTGGACATGTGTGAAGACCTGCGAGAGAAGTTTTGTCACATAAAATAAGAGAGAGTGGGCATGGGATAAGAGAGAGTGGGCGTGGGGGCTAAATTGGCATAAGGTGGAATCCTAGTCTTACTAGGATTCAATCTATGTCTTGTTCCAATCTGGTTTCTCAAACCAAATCAAACCAGAACCGAATCAATTCAATGAAAATAGGTTTTAACCTAATTAAGAACTTAATTAATCATATTAAATTAAATTTAAATCTGATTTAATTTTCTAATCAAATTAGAAATTAGGTTGATCCAAGTCCTAATTGAACTAGGACTAGTTTTTTCTTGCACTTAGCTTATCCAATAAATCAATTAAACTTGATCCAATCAAGTCCAAACCAAATATAATTAAATTATATTCAATTAGACTTAATCTTAACCCATTGGCTTAATCAAATTAAGTCAATTAGCAATCAAATTGCTAATCGATCCTTCTGCAACACTTGCACTAGGTTAAATATCAATCATATTGATCATTTAACCCTAGAACGATTCTTAAGCGTTGATCAACCATCTGATCGGATCATAAACTCTAATGTGTGTGATCTTATAGGTTCAAACTTAAGTCGATAGCATAAAAATAAATTTTTATACCAATCGAAGTGACCATCGTGCAATGGTACCCGACGGTCGGATAGGTCGAATGTATAGAACAACATCCTTAGAACCCATATGGATATAGTTTTTATATAATTCATCCCCTTGACCAAAATGCTCATAAGACACCTCAGAGTTCAACTATCAACTCTGATCAGGTTGTGCATATTGTATTTCAAAATATCATATCCATCTGATGGATTACCCTGGCCAAGATTTTACTAAATTGAAATACAGCAACTCATTCTTCTCCAACTCTTGGAGTGGTCAATCCCATCTCGATCATACTCTGACTTCGCAAGTACTTGACTGTGCCCAGAAGCCTTCTATCATTGAAATAGAAATTCAGTTAGTCCAGTACCAAAGCACAGTGAGTTGCTTGCAAGTCACTAAGGCGATCTCAAGTTTAAGGGACACTTATACCTATATCCCATCAGAGACATTCTCGACAGTAGAATACTCTGGAGTTGGTCATGTTCAATGATGATGTACCCTTACATCTCACCTGTATGTCATACCAGTGTCTCCACACTCTTTGATTAAGAGGACAACCAACCCATATGGCCTACAGCGACCTATGCTTGATAGAAGCTATCGTCCTTATTAACAGCATATCATTTGGTTGTGAATAATTTTAAGGACTGATCAATAAATCCTCTCTTTATCAAACCTAAATAGTCCTAAGAACTTCATCACAACAATAGAGTTCATTAGAAGATGAAAATTTATGATGAAAATATCAAAAATATATTTTATTTATTAACAAATCAATTACAATATAAGGTTGCTGAACCGTCAATAGCTTGACGATTGACTTTTGGGATATATTTTTCAACACCAGTCTATCCGGATCTATCACCATCCTCATGATGATCCTATGACTGAAAGCATTTAGGAATTAAATATATATCTCTAATTTTCAATATTTTGAGAATATGTATCGAAACTAATTTTATGAACAATTCAAGGACACATCATACTTGAATGAAAAAAAAATTATCATTTTATGGATCATATCAACATATTAAGTATAAAATTATGTCCTAAAATTATTACCATGTGTCAGTCATATTGGCTTCTAGGACATACGTCTAATATATCAACCTATTTCACATAAGCTAGACAATCTGCTATTTTTTTCTTTTCATATCTCATATGGAGTTCTAGTAATAGATTTTGACAGTATCTAACTCAAAACATATGCAGTAATTTCTAAGATATATCTCCAAAATGAGATAACAAGATCTGTGAAGCAAATTAGGGAATACACTATATCTCATATGAGGTATTCATCTTTGGATTGAGATATTATTAGCCTTTGAACATTCATATGTACAAGACCTAATACCTCACTCATCTTTTTTCATGTCCAGTAAATGGGATCTTGGTTATTTTACTCATGAGATAAGATTTACAAGTTCTATATGATTCAAAATCATACAAATCAAAGAATTCTTCTTTGTATTACTTGTTTATCTTTGACTCACAAAAATGGTCAAGTTGGTAATACTAGAGATATGTGACTATCACATATTTTTTTCTTATTCTCATCAATATGTAAAATAATATCATTGAGTGATAGAAACATGAGACTATTATCTTAAATCCATAGCCATAAAATTTTCAAGAGGGCAACTTTTACTCTTTATATTAATTTCAAAATCATGCTACAATAACAAAGAAATTAAAATATTATTTTTGATAAACTTAGACATATAACAATAGTCTACTAGTTTCTACACCTTGCTAGAAGGTTACATATATAAGTAGGTTCCTTCATCCTTAGCTTGGATATACTATCCATCAGCGACAAAAGGCATGAAGTCACCTCTCTTTAGCTTTATAGGCCTAACAATGCTTTGCATAAGTGAGACTTATATGAGGTATCAGATATCCAAAATTCTAAAGCTAAAACACTCAATAATAAATTAGTTTATATTATATACAAATCATTAGTAGATGCAACTTTTGCATCCTACTACTGCTTCACATTTACAAGACAACTCTTGCAATTTCTTTTCAATGCTCATGATCGCTATAATGGATACCCATGGTAAAGACATTCTTCACCTTCTTCACCTAGGAGATGCTAAAGAAGAAATGCAGGAGAGCTAGCAGGATCAAATCCTGGATTAACTCACCCTTTATGATAAGAACTTGATTGACTTAATCGCATGATTAAGTTAATCAGGATACACTTGACAGTCATACTGTCAATCTCCACCATATTACATATGTAATTTTTTCTTCTTTATAGTATTATCTTTGATCAAATCAAAATCAGGAGAATAGGAGACTATCTCCTAAATGAGAACTTGAAGAAAATATGCAGTAGTGTTATGCATGTAATTTTAAAATTTTTTATACAATAGAAATAAAAGATTAAATAATTTAATTCTAATCACATGCATAAGATCTAATCTTTGACTACTACATCATAATCTATGATATAAGAAATATGCACTTTAGATCTGAAAACAAAAACATACATCGATCTCATCGATGCTGAAATCCTAAATCTAACTATTAGATCTAACATTGTGATCAAGATAAGATAGAAATCATTACCAAACCAATTTGATATTGATCTCCTTTGGTCTAATGATTAGAGAAGGTGTTCCTCAAGTCACTCACAACCACATAAAGTCATATGACCTCTACAAAAAATCCATGTGAAGACTGGTGCAGATCAGGGGCTTGGAGGTGCTAGTCTGCAAGCAACTTCGATGATTGATCTCTTTCTTTTTCTTCAAGCACCTTAGACACTCTAAAGGATGAAGATATCTGGAGGAAGAAGAGAGGAGGAGGAGAGAAGCTTGAAAAAAAAAAAACCAGCAAGGGAAGAAGACATATGATGCCAAGAAGATAGCCACCCATTTTATAGACTAGGGATTAGGGTTTTCATCCAAGGAAGGGGGCCATATTCTCCACGCTACAAACCTTTTTGGGCATCCAAAAATTTTTAGATTTAAGAGTGAATGAAGAGTGCCCTATAAGCCAATCGTAAGTGTGTTGCGATGGAACTTTCTTTAAAATTTTTCAACTCATGAAATGATATTTATTATTTGAGGCATTGATTCATCATATTAGCTGCATCTAAATATATCTAAGATTATGATGAACCCCAAAGATTAGGATAATGATTTTAGAAGATAAGAATAGGTCATGCTAATGAGACCTAAAATTTTAAAATTCTAATCTTAAATATTCCTGATCGTAGGATCATTAAGTTGGAGATCAATGTTCCAGATAGACTGGCATATCCTATGTATGCTCAATGGAGAGGGTGGCAGATCTCACTAGTCACTTATGTGAGACACTAATACAAGGATGTGGGTGCTCATTTGAGAAATGAATCCACTGAATTGACTCGATGAAAGAGAACATCTAATGTAAGTCTTATTTGCATGTCAAAGATGGTTCTCTAAGTGGGAGTTGTGTAAGTGATCCTTAGACCTGAAACCACCATGGAATGTTATGCACATGAACCTATATTTTAGTTCATACCCAGGCATGGCATTAAGACATGTATGGGGTATTCTGGATATGGTGGAGTGTGTATGAAGGTTGTGAGTAGGTCAATATGGAATCAACACTCCTAGTAAGAGGAGATCGCATCTTGTGTATTCTCAATTCTAGATGACTCAAAAAAGTCTTTTGGCTAAAAGCAGGAAGGAGATTAGAAAGAGTTTCTAATGCTTCTTCATTGGAGTCATTATTGATTAATTGAGAATTGATATGAATATGTGTTTGAGTTTGACATGATTCCATACTCATGAACATATTCAGGGTGCAAGCATGATCGAAGGATTAAATTGCATGATAATTTATCACTGAAGGATAGATTTGGTATTCCTATAAAATTTTATATCTTCTGGGTAGTCATGATATGTTGCTAGACATCATCTTGACTGATAGATTTTTGACTAAATTAAAGAGTTTAATTCGATTGCCAATTAGAAATGATTCTAATTATTAAACTCGGATTAGCTCGATTGGATCAAAATCGATTAGATTGAAATCTAATCAAATTTGGTCAACTTATATCTGGACCTACTATCAGCTAGATGTGAAACCTAATGGGTCACACACATATAAAATTGGCCAAGGACCCTTTTGAAAAAGGTTGATTAAAATTTTGGATTCAATCAGGGTTTCGGTAAGCATGCTAGCATGTGTGGAAACCCTTGCTCTTTTGGAGACCAATTTGGTCCCATCCCTTGCTAATTAGATAGCCCAATTTGGTAAATATTTGGGTTAGATCATATCATCTGGAAGCAATCCAAATTGGGGCACCACATCCCATGTTAACACCAATTATGAAGAGTCCAAGTTGTGGTGGACTCTTGGTGCAAAACAGGTTCTGCGTACAAGTGTTGGCGTGGGTAGAAGAAAAAATATTATTTTTTGTGAGATTAAAATTAAGTATGATAGCTCACATCACCCTCCATCCTTTAGTATACATCTTGAAGTATGTGATATATTTTTTCTAAAATTTTTGGGCAAGAGAAAAAATTGGAAAACGAAGGATGTCTCGCATGCGTGCGCAGAAGCGTCGCATCTCTCCATGATTTAGAGAGTCCTTCTCCCCATCAAATGCTTTCAGATTAGAATGATTTTTAGTGATAACATTTTACATTTGATAAGATATGTTTGATAATTTTTCTAGAAATTTTCCAAACTTATCTGGATGCCAAATGGATGCCATAATTCGGTCCTGATGCTTGCGCACATGGTGATCAGCACTTGCATGAAGAGGTGCAAGGAAAGCATCCTTCTTTAGGAATTTTATCACCATTTTTAGTTTTCTGAAATCTACATTGAATCCCCAATCTACATGGATTTTTGAGGATTTTTTTGATTTGAGAAGGGATGTAAAAATATCTCTTCTTTGGTTGCATGCACGCAGACCAGGGTGCTGATCGATGTATCATGGATAAGAGTCCTTCTGCTTGAAGAAACTCTTATCTCTGATAATCAGATCAGATATACCTTTTAGATAAGGCATATCCCTCTCTTTTGGCATCTCTCTGATGGCTATAAATAGGCCGGGGTGCTGGCTATCCGAGGGATCGAAGAGGGGTTTTCAATTTCTCTCCTGTTGCTCTCCTTTTTTTCTTACAACATATCTTAGTTTTAGGACAAGGCTTTGGGATTTAAGACAAAGCCTTATCTGGTCCTAACAAGGGTTGTAAGGGTCCTAAAGAAGAAGGATCAAAAGTTCAGAGGAGGTTCTAAGAGGGTGAGGTTAGGCCTTGAAGAAACTTGACCGGTACGAGGCTAGTCGAGTTTTAGGGGCTAGAACTCTTGAAGCAAGGTGAAGAAGGAGTACTGTCTTTGGTTCAATTTTTATGTGGATCACCATTGAAGGGTGGACACTTGGATGCCTCATAAAAATTGAGATTAGCACTAAAAATATTCTTCTTATCCTAATTTATATTTATTATGCTTTGATTATTATAGTCAAGAGTTTCTGGACATTAGGGCTTCCGGTGCATTGGGTGTTTTGAATGAAAATTTTAAACACCTAACCCTTCCGCTGTGCCACCAAAATCCAACAGTGGTATCAGAGCCTATCTTGATTTATGTAATCAAATATTAAATTATTATCTTGATTGTGATCAAGCATGAGTTTTTAGTTTGGTTCAAGTCGGGTCAAGGGTTGAACCCGATTGAACATCCAAACCCTATCATGTTTTAGAGATATGTTTTAAATATAAAATGCATGATATATGTGTAAAATTTTTTTAGTAGCTTAGTACTCTAATTGAAGTTCATCACCAGGCCGTCCGATCATAAGAGCAAGAAGGGTTCAGAGACCCTCTCTTCTTATTCAATAGGGTACTCTTATGGTGTGTAGGGGTGCCACTGTGATGTTCCAAGAAGAAGAACCATGAAAAGAGTATTTTATATTCATGCATATTATTAGAACTTCATGCATATATGATATACTTGAGATGTTTAGTTATAATCATATTGTATGATTCTGCTTACATATCTTAGAGATATTATAAGATGCCATAATTAGTTATTACGATTATTAAGATACAACTATTATAGTGTATTCTAGTGATAGATTAAATTAGGATGTGTTTGAGATCATTAAAACCCTCATAAAAATCATATTAAGTCATAGTATTATGAACCAGAAGCTGACCTATTTTCTTAAATTGATTAATTAATTAGTGTCTAAGGAGTGTTTCAAGTGCGGTGGTTATTTAATTGGTTCCGTTGCTGATCTGGCCAATTTTATTGGTGTCTAAGAAAAGCAATGGGGGGACCCCCACCAATCTTAACACTTTTCTGACCAATTAGATTAGTTCAAATCTTGAATAAAGGTAGCTTAGTATTTTAAACACTGCTAAGGGCCTTCCTTTATGCTAGGTTAATGTTACATCATGAACTATGGCTAGTTTGTTGTGTTACCATAAGGCTTGTCATAAGGATTGATATAACATAATCCTGGTGCATAAAAGATGCTTACGGCAATTTTGGATATACTGCTTTATTGTGCTAACATAAGGACAATTATATTCGATTTTGACTGTATTGAAATGAAAGATCTTGCTTAACTAAAATATTATAGCTTGTTGTGTTAACACAAGGCTAATAATATTTTAGAGGCCAAGATAAAATATTTAGAACTACATGAGATGTAATTAGAAAAAGTTTTCTACCTATAAACTCATAAGGGTTTATTGTGTTAACACAAGATCGTTATGAGGAATTAGGGTCTCAATTTCACTAAGATAAATATAAAATATATCTCGTTTACCATAGGAGAGGGTTATGGTATCTGATAAAATAGTGGGAGACATAACTAGTTTTAAAAGTCCTCATCTAGTTATGCATGTCAAACATGAGTGGTCTGCTTATACTATTATTTTATATAGATTTAAGTCTACATTATGGCTTCTTTATTTTCATCCCATGATATAATAAATAAAACTATGTTGACCGATACAACTATGTGGATTGATTGAGGAACTTACAAATTAAGTTTATATCAGAAAAGTACTTTGATATTCTGGATATTTCTGACCCTAGATTGGTCAGTAATAATGAGAAGGTAATGATGTCCATATGGATATTATTTATGATAAATTAGAAAATTGAGAGTATAATTGCAAGAATAATCTTGTAAGATTGAAGTAGGGTGCAAGTGGTGTGATACAGACCTATTTTTCAATTGAGTGATTCAGACTCTGATATTTGGGTATTGGATACCACCTGTGGATTATACTTTTGTAGTTCGTTACTGTAACTATAGAATATCAAAGATTTGAAAAGAGATAACCTTGAGCTTTATGGTGCAAGTGGAGAGTCCATTAGCACAGAGGCTATGGGAACCTATATGCTTGATTTAGCTTCAGGCATGTTGGTGCAGAACCCGACTTTCAAGAGTTTATCAACTTCCTCAGCTATAGCCATTTGCCTTTTCGATGCATGATTTTGAACTTTTTTCTTCGTCAGTCAGTATTTGGGATCAACAGCCAGACGGTGTTCCATAACTTCAGCATCGATCCCTGGCATGTCCGTCGGAGCCCAAGCGAAAACATCCACATTCTCTTGTAAAAAATTGATGAGCTGTGTCTGCACCTCTTTCCCCAAGTTGGAGCTAACCTTCACCACGTGCTCTTCATTCCCATCATTCAAAGGAATTGAGATAAGATCTTCAATTGGCTCACTCCGTTCTTCAGCAAGGTCGTCGTGAGTGTCCAATCCATCAACCGGGCAAGGATTGGATTGTCCCTTTCTCTGAAGGGCTATATTATAGCAATGTCTTGCCAGGGCTTAATCTTCTCTAACTTCTCTGACCCCCTGACTAGTAAAAAATTTTAATTTCAAATGGTAGGTTGATACCACAGCTCGAAGGGCATTGAGGCCAGGTCAGCCAAGAATTGCATTGTAGGCAGACGGTGCCCTCACTACCAGAAAATCCACTAGATCTCTAGATTGTTTTGGATACCAACCTGCAACTATAGTCAAGGTTATTACTCCCTCCACTGGCACAGCATCACCAATAAACCCTACCAACAGAGAGCTAATCGGTCCTAACTAACCATCAGGGATGGACATTTTTAAGAATGCATCGTAAAGCAAAATATCGATCGAGCTTCCACTATCAACAAGAATGCGGCGTACATCATAATCAGTAATATTTAAAGAAACTACAACCGCATCATTATGGGAGAATTGGATCTCCCGGGTGTCTTCTTCAGTAAAGGTTATAGGTCCTTCAGTTCTTTGCCGCTTAAGCGGTCCGATCGATCCACTGGCCGCTCCCCTCCGGGGCCCTTCAGAGATGGTGTTGATGATTCCGACTGGAGGTCGATCCCCAGGCTGTTCTTCCCTCCTTCATGGCTTTGATTGTGGTAGGGCCCTTGGCCAATCTTCGCTACCTTCAGATTGGCGTCGAATGAATCTGTCGACTGTCATTGTCGGAGGAAGAGGAGCCTGGGAAGCTGGAGGCGAGGCCGAAGCCTGAGATCTGGCCGTGGATCGCCTGGTGGATACCTTGCGGGGAGGCATCAGGTGGAGATCTAGTAGGAGAAGGAGAAGAGGATGTCGGAGAAGATGACCAGAGGCAGTCTTGTTGAGCACCCCTTTAAGAACAAGGGTACTGCGAAGACACAGCAACCCTTCCTCTAGCACCAATTCTGTTGGTGTAGAATTCTGCCGAAGCCGAAGTTGCTGGAGTCGTGATGATCGCGGCCGCCATCAGGACCTGCAAGGAAAGTCTAAACCGGAGTTGGGGGTGCTCCGACAAGATCCTCTGACACTCAAGTCAGTACTCTGCTTCAACAGAAATGGAGTGCTCGAGTAAAAATTTTAGCAAAGTTTTGAGATAAAATTTAGAGCTTCGAGAAGAACGTATCTGGGGATCCCTTTTTATAGATAGAGAGCGTAACTGATTGACAGCGACATCTGTAACTGCCTGGTAGTGGGCTGTTCAGAGCTATACAGAGTTTGTTATGGAGAGTAGTGGCATCAGGGGTCGTTCAGGGCCACGTGGAGTTTATTACGGAGAGTGAAGTGGTGTCCGTTGTCACGACTCGCCAGAGAGTGGTGGAGCCACGCAGAATCCATTGCAAAGAGTGGAGTAGGGTAGTGGCCGTTGTTGTGACTTACTGGAGAGTTCAGATCTGTCGGTTGGAGCTCGATTGGGATGTCTGATAGAGCGAAATGGCTCTCTATCCCATCGATCTAGGAGAAGCTTGGATATTTTTGAGGTTGCTGATGAGTCTACTGTTGTCGGATGCCTCAGGCGCTGATGCTACAGGTAGGAGTCATCTGCTGTAGAAGCTTGGATGGAGACTTTCTATTGGTGAAGTCCGGTAGGAGTCTGATTGCTAGGGAAGTCCATCTGGGATTTGCCTAATGTGGAAGCTCGTTTGAAGATTATCCGTTGGAGAAGTCCGATTTCATGAAGAATCTGGTGGAGGGTCGGCCGGTGGTGGACCTCAGATGGCATTGGGGAGGTTCGACAGACACCAGAGGTGATCGATCGTTGTAGAAATTTAGCTGCTGGAGCCCATCTGTTGTAGAAGCTCATCTGATATCCATCCGCTATGAAAGTTTGGACAGAGTCTGGTTTTTGTAGAAGGCTGAAAGGAGACCACTTATTGTAGAGGCTCGGTTGAAGAACGGTTGTCATGGGAGCTCGGAGTGGCAACCTGGCCGGTGGATCCTGTCCCATTGTAGAAGCTCATCTGGGATCCGGATACAAAGAAGCTCGGCCGAAGTCTACCTGTAATAGATGTTCGAAAGAAATTTGTTTACAGTAGAGGCTCGAATGGAATTTGCTTACGGTAGATATCTGGGGTAGACCGCCTGTTGTAGGAGTTCGGAGTAGACCGCTGGTAGTAGAAGTTCAGAGTAGACCACTTGTAGTAGAAGTTTGGCTCTCGTAGGAGCTCGGTTGGAATTTTGAAGGCGGTCGACCGTCGTAGGAACTTGGATGGAGTCTGATTACTGTAGAAATCTCGTTGTCAGAGAAGCTCGGATATTGACAAAGTCTGGAAGAAGTTCGGAGAATAGTTGATCACTATAGAAGGTCGACTGATAGTGAGGCCCAGAGAGCTTTTGGAGCGGCCCAATAGATGGATGGAGAAGCTCATTGTCAGAGAAGTCCAGATGGTATTATGGAAGCTCGGACGGTCGAGGGGGTTCAGAGAGACACTACACAAAATCGAAAGCCGAAAAAGTCCCGGAAGGGTCGGTCTTTTACAAACTTTGGCCGGGGGGTATTTTATACCCAACACCAGTCCCCCTACTTCCATGTTCGGGTTTCGAATGAAGGAAGTACAGAGAAATTCTCACGACCGAAGTTGCCCCCCTCGATTTTCGCACTCGGTGGTTGCTAGATATTTTGACGTTCAGCATGCTGGTACTGGAGCCTTTTCGGAAAAGATTTTTTCTTTTTGAAATTTCTACTGGAGTGTTGCTCCAGGTATGGTGCAATAATGGTTTTACCAACTGTCGGCCACCTCCAGCTGCTTGCCATAGTGAGTGGGCCACGCGGCGGTTATAGACTGGCCAGAGGAGTCCTGCAGTCATTATTGCACCAGACCCCGTCGCCTATTTAAACCCGCCTCCCCCCTTCGGGGATCTCACTTTGCACGGGAGTTTCTTCGGTCCCTCCTTCATTGCTGATATGGACACAGACGCGGATTGGATGTTAGCCAAGAGTCTCAAAGCCCACAAGAGGGAAGGCACTGCAGCTTCTGGGTTGGCAAAGAAGGCGAGGGTAGAAGAGACAGATCCGACCGCATTTCACCTTGATCGCCCATAGCCTGCACTTGTGGCACATCTTCGAGCATGAATACTTCCCAATCCTGCGGAGGGGGGAAGCCAAAGGGGGACTAGAAGAAGAAGTCAGAAAGAAGAGAAAACCTGATCTCAGAAAGAAGGTCATGCCTGCCGTCATTATGAGGTAGCGGAAGCCATGGTGCAAAAAGGACGGTGTCTACATGTACTTTGAAGATAATGCTGGAGTAATTGTTAATCCAAAGGGGGTTGGAAGAAGAAGTCGGGTACTTAAAGCAATCCATGACGATGGCTGAAATCGAGAGTTCGAAGTCTGATGGTACCGAGCTTCTTTGAAGCTCTTTTGCCTTGTATTCCTTCCCTTTCTTATTGTTTCTCTTTTTTGACCTTCAAGTCTTTGTAATATATACTTTACTAATGAAATGAAAAGAAAATTTTCCATTACCTTGTCCATTCTTGTATTAAATTATTGTTTACCGAACTTTTTTTGTCTTCCATCTTGCTTGGCGTCGGTATTGTTTGTGATTCCTCATCCATTCTTGCTTTGAGTTGTTGTTTATCGAACTTCTTTTATCTTTTGTCTTGTTCGATGTCGACATTGTTTGAAGGTTTCCGATTGTCGTCGTGTCGATTTGTCTTTTTTGTTCATGATCGTAGGTCTTTTTGAGGCCATTTGAGTTTGATGCTTCCTCCCGATGCTCGAGCTTGGGAACCCAAACTTCTCGTTACTTTGAGGAAGTCGATTTCTCCTTGGCCTATGCCGAGTTTCCTTTTAGTGGCTGGGATTTTTTGATAGGAGTATCCTTCCTCGTTGAGACTGTTGTGATCCAGGTGGTATGCCCAAGGCCCAGGAGACCAAGGCTAAGGCCAAGGTCCATCATTCATGAGGGCTTCATGGAGGCTCTAGGGTTAGTTGGGCCCTAGGTTGAAAGGCTGTGGGCCTTTTGGGTTCTTGAGGTCTAGGTTATGTGAGCCTCAAGGGACCAACTCTTTATCAGCCAAGTCTGAGCCCAGGATAGGTGAGATTAGGTCGAGTCATGGGTGTACATGGGCTTGGTTTAACCTAATCTCCCATAGAGTTGGTCAAGGGAGTTTTGGGTTTGGG